>NC_064288.1:14640998-14670760 GCF_019186545.1 Solanum stenotomum
CAAGAAGAAGGTACTATGTAAAAAACTACAAAACCAAAAGACCATATAGACCAAAAAGAAAACTAACGGAATGTACTTGTTATAATTGTGGAAAATTAGGACATGTAGCTAGAGATTGTAAATTACCTAAAAATCCAAAGCAAAAACAAATATCAGAAATAATAATAGACGATGAAAAATATACACAAATAGAGTACATATATTATGAATTAGAAAGTGAAGATAGCATATCAGAAAATGAAATAGATAGTAACATAGAAATAGAATCAGATAATGAATTCTATAATATAATAAATGACTGAAGCAGACATACAAATAATAAATAAAGAAGAGCATCAAGACGAAGAATCTTTAGAACAGAAAATAATATTTGATAATAGTATATTTGAACAAATAAAAGGAAAAGAATTAGACCTAAGCATAACAAAACTTATGTGAGTTGTCGTTGCTGCTTAACTCTGTGAAGACATCGTTTGGAATTGTTTTCTTAGTATACGTTGTTAACGTTGTGATGTTGCTGCTTCTGTTTGTGAACGTTGGAGTCAAGGTTTTTGGGATTGAAGAAAAGGTGGGCTGAGGTGTTGAATTAGGAGTTGGGCATCTGGGTTGGCCCAACATGGCCCCTTAAAGGTTTAAACGAAAAAAAATATGCGGTTAGATTTGCAAATAAAAGGACTAGGTTTCAAATTAAAACATGTTCATTTGAGTTCGATTATAGCCAATTGGAATTTAGGATTTAACCAAATTGAACTTGATTGACAAATTTAGTTTAAAACTTGAATAAGATGAATTGTTATTAATTAATTAATTAACGAGCTTCTAATCTTAATAAAATAAAATAATTAATTTAATTACAAACTAATTAACTCAAAATTATAACTATAATTTAAACTAAACTAAATTAATAAAATATTCAACTTAAAAAATGTAAAATCTATTGAGATGGGTTTTTCAAATATTTATAAAGTATACTGATTATATACATAATTATACGAAGCATATTTATTATTTGAAACTTATAAAATTGACTAAAGTCACTTTAAATCTAGAAAAATATTTTGAATTTCTTACAAAATTAATTATTTCAAATCGTTTGAAATTAAAGAAGGCTTGAAAATTAATTCATATCGTGGAGGGTCAAAATTGGGTGTCAACAATACTCACTTTAATAAATGCTTCATCCAATAAGTCTTTCAACTGATCCTTTAATTCCTTAGGTTCGATCGAGGCCATTCGATAAGAAGTAACACAGATAGAGTGCGTATTTGGGAGAAGGTTAATACCAAAGTCTATTTTCCTTTCGAAACAAATACTAGAAAGATTATTGGGAAATACTTCCAAAAACTCATTTACAATCAAACTAACTCAAGAGTAGGGGTTTCAGAATATGTATCCTTAATCCGAACAAGCTGATAAATGCAACTCTTAGAAATCATTTTCCTAGATTTTAGGCAAGATATGAACTGACCCTTAAGAACATAATTTCCAGCTTCCCATGACATGATAGGTTCTTTTTGAACCTTGAATGTGACCAAACGGATCCTATATCCTATGGAAGTATAACATGCATGAAGTCAATCCATCCCAAGATGATAAATGCAATTCTTAGAAATCATTTTCCTAGATTTTAGGCAAGATATGAACCAACCCTTAAGAACATAATTTCCAGCTTCCCATGACATGATAGGTTCTTTCAGAACCTTGAATGTGACCAAACGGGTCCTATAGTCTATGGAAGTATAACATGCATGAAGTCAATCCATCCCAAGAATAATATCGAAAACATATCAAACTCTACAAGATTAACATGAGTGACTCTATGAGAGATAGAAATATGACGATTTCTATACACTCTCTTAGCAACAATAAAATCACCAATGGGAGTAGAGATAGAAAAGAGATTAGAAAGGATTTCGGGACCAACATAATATATCATGGCCACATAAGGAGTAACAAATGATAACGTAGACACCATAAAGTAAAGCATACACATCAAAATAAAATACTTTCAACATACCGGTCACAACATTCAGAGAACCTTCAGGATCTTATCGAGTATGAAGTGCATAGAATTTGTTTTGTATTGGAGCACTTGAACCAGAACCACTGGGCTGAACTTTCCTACCATCCCCTCCCTTAGTAACAAGCAACGAACAATTTCACATCTTATGACCACTCTTTCATAATTAAATCAACTAATTGTACAAGACAAACATTTGTCATTATTTTTCTTGCCACACCTAGTTCAAGTTGTTATAGAAGATCCACCACCATTACCTCCTTGAGTTTTTGGGTTAGACATCCTATCCTTGTTGAACTTAGAGGTTGGAGAATTAGAAGAATCTTGACTGGAAAACCTTTACCAGAATTTAGAATGATCATGTCTATCGAACCTTGAATGAGAAAAGTCACCATCAATTGTTCTTGCCTTCTTTGAATCCATATAACTCTCTTTTATCCTTTCCTCTTCGATTTGTTGGGGATGAGTCATCAAACGGGAGATATCCATCTACTTAATCAACATGATGGTTCAGCATTCTTTGACAACTAAATCGAAAACACCCAACACGAACTTACTCATTCTTGTCCTAGAGTCGGCAACCATTGTCGGAGAATAGTTAGCCAATTAAGTGAGCTTCAAAACATACTCCTTCATACTCATATTTCCTTAACAGAGATTAATGAACTCAAGAACATTTGCTTCTCTCATGTCAATAGGAAATAATCAAACAAGAAAAGCCCTTTTAACTTTGTCCTAATCAAGAGGAATCGCATCAACCACCCTCTCTTCCTTCCATTGGTTGAACAAAATTTGAGCAACACCTTTGAGTTGGTAAGCGTCCAATTGCACCTTTTCCACTGTTGGCACTGCATAATTCCCACTCTCTTATAGATCTCATCAATGAACTCTTGTGGAAAATAAATTCATTAATTAAATAATTAATTTAAGAAGAGCTATGTGATTAAAAAAACAACACAAGTTCTATTTTAAAACAAGCAAGTAAACTATATTTTTAATAATTTAGCACAAGTCTAGGTGATTGGGTGATTAAAATAAGCTAACATGTTATCAATTAGTAATAAATAAAAATAGAGACAACCAAAGAGCATTAATTATCTAACTGATTAAAACAAATTATGTAATAAAATATGCAAACTTTATTTAAAGCCATTTGACTGATCTGAAGTTGAGACTTAATGTTTAAATATAAGATACTTATTTTCTTTTCGAACTGATAATTTTCTTTGGGTGAAGCAGGACCACAAAGACCTCACAAGTAAAGCAAGTGCAGACGAGAAGGAAATATCCAACGCGCAAGGAAGTGGAAAATATTGTCTGAAGTCCATGAGATCAAATCAATGACAAGGAGAAAAAAAGGAAAGGTATGACTCAATCTTACCTTTTAAAACTTACAAATTTCTCTTTGACTGTAGAAATGAGAGGTACAAATCTCTCATGAGGCTTGGCTTTCTCCTTTCAAATTTCAAATAAAAAGTGAGGCTACGTATTGTCCTTATAAATTGGATTGGGTTAAGTTCTATCCTTTCAAAAAGTATTCGAGGCTAAGCTTTTCCTTTAGAAGTTGATTGGGTTCAGCTCTACCCTTTAAAGAAGTACACGAGCTAAACATTGTCCTCTAGACGCTGAATGGGGTAATCATTGCTTTTTAAAAACAAATATGTTTTCTTATCTCCTCTTGTTATTTATGTTCTCCAACATTATTATTTCTTACCACATTGGCTATACTTTTCTATTTGTAAGATACTATATTGCGTTGCCTATTATATTGCATTTGGCCTACTGAAATTGCACTCAGCCTACTAAAATTTTGTTGCTTACTTTATTGTATTTGGCATAATGAAGTTGTATCGTCTTCTATATTGCATTGCCTACTGAAATTACATTGCCTACTGAAAATTGTATTCGTTACTAATTGTATTTGGCGGCCTACTAAAAATTTTATTGCCTACTGAAAATTGTATTGCCTAATAAATTGTATTTGGCCTACTGAAATTGCACTGCCTACTCTATTCTATTTGACCTACTATATTGCATTGCCTACTGAAGTTGTATTGCCTACAGAAAATTGCATTTGACGTACTATATTGCATTGCTTACCGAAAATTGCATTACTTACTATATTGCATTTGACCTACTATATTGTGTTGCCTACTAATTCCAGTTAGGCATACTTATTTTGCATCTCCTATTAAAAATTATATTGAGCCCTAGAATTGCATGTGTCTGAGAATTGCATCTGCCCGAGAATTTGCATTATGCCGAAGAATTGCATTGTGCTTGAAAATGTTAGTTGTGCTTGAGAATTTGCATTGTGCCCGAGATTGCATTGTGTCTGAGAATTGCATTGTACCTGAAGACTTGCATTGTGCCCAAAAATTGCATGCGCCCGAGAATTGCATTGTGTCAGAGAATTGCATTGCGCACGAAAATCTGCATAGTTCGAGAATTGCATTGAACCCGAAAATTGCATGTGCCCAAGAATTTGCATGTGCCCAATAAATTTCATTTGCTTGATAATTGCATTATGCCTGAAATATTGTATGTGCCTGAGAATTGCATCTAATTATAATACGTGATATGTCTTATTTTATTAGCTGATATCCTAGTTTATAGGGGCTTGTTGGCAGTATATTTATATTTCATAAGTGTAGTTCATGTAATTCTGTTTCTAGAGTTTGATTTACAATAGGTAACTTAGTAGAATATTTTATGCTTTAACTATTTAGCAATTGTTTAACTGTCAGTTACGTTGGTTCCTATTTTTCTGCACTTAGTCGTTGTAACTCAGTTGTATAAAGAGAGCTAGTAGTAGTACAATAAAACTACACTTGCTCTATCCTTTTTTGGTTATTCTCTGTCTTTCTACTAAATATTTTGTAACTTTTGGTATCCAAGCCAGAAAGAGAGTTTTCGATATCTACTGTAAGTGTTGGTCTGCATACTGAGTTATTTTTGTAGTACTATTGTAGTAGCAAAAATTACGGCCTCTAAAAATTTTGTTCAGCCTGCTATTCCAAGCTTCGATGGTCATTACGACCATTGGAGCATGTTGATGGAGAGTTTCCATAGGTCCAAGGAATTCAGGCCAGTTGTCAATAGTGGTGTGCAAGAACCAGCGGCTGGTACCGCCTTGTTAGAAGTACAAAAAGTAGAATTGGACAGTCTAAGGTTGAAAGATCTCACGACAAATAATTATCTTTTCCAAGATATTGATTGCTTAATATTGGATACTATTCTTTGCAAAGATACTTCTAAGCAAATATGGGATTCTATTAAGAAGAAGTATCAGGGAACGGCGACGGCAAAAAGGGCATTATTGCAAACACTTCACGGTGATTTTGAGACATTTCAAACACTTCGCGTTGATTACTTCTCAAGGATTATGGCAATAGAAAATAAGATGTAGATTCATGGTGAAAATATGGAAGATGTCACCATTATTGAAAAGATCTTTTCCTCCATGACATCAAAATTCAACTATGTTGTTTGTTCAACTGAGGAATCAAAAGATACTACTGAACTTTAAATTGATGAATTGTAGAGTTCACTATGATTCATGAGCAGAAAATGAATTGACAAAGTAGCGAGGAACAAGCTCTTCAAGTCTCATCCAACTATCACTCCTCAAAAGGTGGTGGTTGCGGAGGAGGAAGAGTGAGAGGAAACATAATCATGCTTCTTAACAAAACAAGGAGATGAGGACTGGTTGTGACATATTCGATTTGGACATCTCAATTTTGTTGGATTGAGAACCTTGCAACAGAAAAACATGGTGATAGGTCCTCCTCAAATTTCATCTCCATCTGAAATTTGTGAAAAGTGTGTGGTTAGCAAGCAGTCTCGCAATCTTTTCCACAAACAGGTTCATGTGGAGAAAAGAAGGCACTTGAAGTTGTCCATTATGATATTTTTGGACCGATAACACCATCTTCTAATTGAGGTAAAAGCTACATAATTACCTTCATTGATGATTTTACTTGAAAAAGTTAGGTATATTTTTTGTAGGTTAAATCTGAAGCTGTTGAAGCTTTTAAAAGCTTTAAAGTACCTAATGAAAAAAAGAATTGTAGACCAATAAAAATACTTTGTTCAGATCATGGGGGAGAATATAACTTACATGAATTTGCAAATTTTTGTGAGCTTTATGGAATCAAGAGGCAACTTACAACACCCTACTCTCCCCAACAAAATGGGATCTGAGAGAGAAAAAGTGGCACTATTATGAATATGGTGCGGAGCATTCTGACAAGCAGTGGAGTTTCTAAAAGTTTTAAGCCTGAAGCAGTCAATTGGAGTATCCATATCCTGAATAGGTGCCCCACATTTGCAGTTAAAAATATGACTCCAGAGGAAGCATGTAGTAGAAAACGACCAGTCGTAGATCAGTTCAGAACATTTGGGTGCATTGCATATGCCCATATTCCTGATCATAAGAGAAAAAAGCTAGACGACAAGGAAAAATGTATTTTGCTCAGTGTTAGTGATCAATAAAAAACGTACAAGCTTTATAATCCTAACACTAAGAAAATATTGATTAGTCGAGATGTCATCTTTGATGAAAATCAATTTTTGTAGTGGAACAAAAATTCCATAGGAGAACAGATTCTAGTTTATCTTGATGGAGAGAACAATGAAAAAGCAATTCAACCACAACACCAAGTTCCAACAGTTGCTCAAGATGCCAATCCTGGATGTTCTGAAACTTCACCAGTTATGGATGAGCAAATAGAAACCATAGCTAATTGTCGTGCCCCTCGTGTTCGAAGAAGGCCATCATGGATGACAGATTATGAGGTAAGATGAATTGATCAATTCACAGATTCTCTCACTTATTTTGCTCTATTTTCAGATTGTGATCCAACAAATTTTGAAAGAGTTGTCAAAGATGAAAATGGAGAAGGTAATGGATGATGAAATTGCAGCCATTAAAAGAATGATACACGGAAAAATGCTAATTTACCAGATCGACACAAAATGATTGGAGTAAAATGGGTCTATATTATAAACTAAAGGATAATGGGGAGATCAATAAGTACAAGGCAGAGTTTGTGGCTAAAGACTACAAACAAGAATTCGGGGTGGATTACAGAGAATTTTTTGCTCATGTTGTGAGATTTTATACAATCAGATTGGTGATGGCATTGGATGCGCAAAATTCATGGCCTTTTTGTCAATTGTACGAAGTCAGCTTTTCTACATGGAGACTTGCAAGAACAAGTATTTATTGAACAACCGCTTGGTTATCTTAAGATTGATGAAGAGCACAAAATTTGCAGATTGAAGAAGGCTCTCTATAGACTAAAACAACCACATAGAGCTTGGTATAGTCGTATTGATGGTTATTTTTAATAAGGAAGATTTTCAAGAATGTCCATATGAACATACTCTTTATACAAAGTGTGAAGATGGAGGGAAAGTATTGAATGTATGCTTATACGTAGATGATCTGATTTATACGGGAAATGATAGAGCCATGTTTGAAAAGTTCAAAAGGTCTATGATGCTTGAGTTTGATATGTTTGATCTTGGAATGTCGCATTACTTTCTTGGCATAGTAATAGTGCAATAAGTTGAAGGAATATTTATTTCTCAAAAGAAGTATGTGTGAGAAATTTTAGACAAGTTTCAAAAGAGCAGTTGCAATCTTGTCACTTCACCATCAGATGTTGGCTTGAAGCTTACAAAGGATCTTAGAGGAAAAAGGATCAATGACACTTTTTTCAAATAAAATGTGGGAAGTCTGATGTATTTGACAGCAACAATGCCAGACATCACACATGAAGTAAGTCTCATTAGTAGATTCATGGAGAATCTAAATGAATTGCATCTTTTGGATGCAAAAAGAATCCTTCGATACTTAAAAGGTACTGTCGACTTTAGGTTATTCTACAAGAAGGATGAAAATACATGATTGATTGGCTTTTCTGATAGTGATTATGCTGGAGATTTAGATGATCGGAAGAGTACTTCAGGTTATGTGTTTATGTTGAGTTCAGGTGCAGTCTCATGGTCATCAAAAAAGTAGTTAATTGTCACTTTGTCAACAACTAAAGCTGAGTTTGTTGTTGCTACTGCATGTGCCTCTCAAGCCATTTGGCTAAGAAATATTCTTACTGAGCTGAATGTCAAGCAACAAGAAGCAACAACAATTTATTACGACCACAGTTATACTATAAAGTTGTCCAGAAATTCAGTATTTGATGGGAGAAGCAAGCATATTGATGTAAGGTTTCATTTTTAAGAGATCTCACTGAAGATGGAGTAATTGATCTTCTCTACTGCAAAAATGAAGATCAGGTTGCTGACATTTTCACAAAATCCCTCAAACATGCATCATTTATGAAGCTTAGGAATTACTTGGAGTTTGTACCTTTGTGTAACAGACTTCTGAGAATTAAACTGAATGTTTGAGAATATCAGTTTAAGGGAGGAAATGTTAAAATATGTGATATGTCTTATTCTGGTAGCTGCTATCCTAGTTTATAGGAGCATGTTTTGCAGTAGATTTCTATTTCATAAGTCCAGTTCTGTTTCTAGAGTTTGATTTGCAGTAGGTAACTTAGTAGAATATTTTATTTTTAACTGTTTAGCAATTGTTTAGTTATCAATTACGATGGTTCCTATTTTTCTGCACTTGATCATTGTAACTCACTTGTACAAAGAGAGCTTGCAGCAGTACAATAAAACTACACTTGATCGATTCTTTTTTGGTTATTCTGTCATTCTACTGAATATATTGTAACACATCTATGTTGAGCCCGAGAATTGCATTTGCGTTGAGCTACTGTTGAATCAAGTTATCAAAATCACATTGAGCCTAATGAATACATCTATACGGATTTTTATTGAATGAAGCGACAAGTATCACTTAATGCCCGAATTGTATCGAAACAAATACGTATCACTTAGTGCCTGAATCACATTGAGCCCAATGAATACATCTATATGGAGTTTCTATCGAATTAAGCGACAAGTATCACTTAATGCCCGAATTGTGTCGAAACAGGTATGTTCTCTTTAATCATTATTTATGTTCTAAAGGCGTCATTATCTAAAGACACCATATTTACATGGACTTTAGAAATCATCTTATGGCCTAAGGATTTACTTTCTACTTATCATGTTTCAAAGATGTTAGTCTAAAAGTGTCATTTGCATGGCCTAGAAACATCATCTCATGGCTTAAGAATTTACTTTTCACTTATCATGTTCTAAAGGCGTCATTTACATGGCCTACAAACATCATGACATAGCCTAAAGATTTATTTTCTGCATATTATGTTCCAAAAGCGTCATAGTCTAAAAACATCATTTTCATGACCGGTAAACATTACTTCATGACCTAAGGATTTACTTTTACATATCATTGCCCTATGACATCATAGTCTAAGACGTCATCTTTACCATCTTAAGACAAATATCATGATCTAAATGGGAATATGTATTATGTCTATAAGTTATCTCGTCATTTATTTGATATATTTTCTCTAACCATTTTATTTATTTATATTATAAGCTACAGGTTCCAAAGACTCTCACATCACGAGCAATATCAATTCTACTTCTCATTTCGAAGATACGACCTTTTACTCTAATATATCTATCACTACTTGAGTCATTTATCTTTTGCTCTATTCATACTCTTTCAAGCTTTAATCTTATCAACTCAAGCTATATCTCTTCTATTTAAATCTCGTAACATTATTTCATTTTTAGGAATATAATTTGTTCCTAAATCTAGAACTACACACGGTCTGATTCTCGTAAACTAGAGATATGTAGGCAATTTTAAACCAAAGTGTCAGCCACACCATTTTCATAACTCCACATCATTCCACATGGTCTCTCTAACGCCATTTCGTTAGTTAGACGAAATCGGATACTCAGTCAATGTTGTTTGTCATTCATCCTTCATTCTCGATTAAACAAGGGGCACTTGTTGGCACTCAAATTTGACCGATCTATAATCTTTTTTGGATGACTATTCAATTAAATACGTGTTTTAGAACTTATTTATTTTTAAGTTTATATTTACTTACCCTATTAACTATATAATTTAGTATCTATAATTTACAAAATTATTATTTTTATCTCCTCTTTCCCTCTTTGTATTCATTTATTTTATTTTAGTTAGTTATAAATACTTGAGTGAATATTTCAATATTATTATTCATTTTATAGTAAATGTTGGTAATTTATTTATTACAATAATATAAATATTGATTTACTAATATAGTTTTACTTAGTAATTTTACAGTTACCCATTTTATATATTTTGTAGATTTTTATTTAAACTCAAATATCCATATTGAGAAAAAAAAATAGTTTTTAAATTTGGTTAAATCTTTCCACATTTCTAAAATCCTCCTAAATATGTATTTCCTTTAGATGGAAGAATAAAATCTCTTTCCGAAAATTGCTCCAAAAAGAATTTGTTACCTATTTTTACTCCTCCTCTCAACCTTTATCTTTTCCCCATATTATTTTTTTTTCGGATTCTATTTATTTAGTTTACTTCCTTATCCACAAATTTTTCTAAAAAAAAATCAGCCCCAAATCATTTTTCCCCTTTTACTGAGCTTTTTTCCTATACCACACCAAAAATAATAAGGAAATAAAGAAAGAAGAATAATAAAAATGCAAAATAAAAATAGCTACATGCGATATGAGCTTTATTTATGAATAAAGGGAATATATATATATGACCATAGTTAAGAATAGAGTATAACTTCGTGAAATAAAAGCTATATTTCAAAGTAACTATAAATTGTTTGAATTTAATCATTGTGTGATGAAGCTTTTTAATCTTATTCAAACATGAAAAGTGTAGTCATTTAAAATTTATTAAATATAAATTTATAAAATGATTCGGATTATATTAAATTTATGAATATATTAGTGCAAATAAATATTATGAATTAATATAATTGAGTTAATTATTTAAATCTAATAAATATAGATTTAATTAAAGCCCGCTCCAAAAAGCCCATATGCCATGTCACTTAAATCTGATTGGCCGAATGGAATCATCTTCCAATCACAACTCCTCTATTTTAAAACTATAAATAAGGGTCCTCATAATTCAGAAAAGAGAACCAAGAATTCTAAACAAAAAGCAAGAGAAAGCTCGTGGATCAAAAGCCACAAATTTCTCTACAAGCTACAAGTTTAAGAATTTAAGAACTCAAGAATTCAAGAATTCAAGAATTCAAGAACTCAAGAGTCAAGAATTCAAGTGTTCAAGTTTAAGAATTGAAGATTTGAAGAAGTCAAGATCAAAATAAAGTTCAAGTTCAAGAGGGATCAAGATCAAGATCGCAGGATTCAAGATCAAACTCGAAGCCCTTGGATTCAACTAGAAGTCAAGATCAAGATAAAGTTCAAGTTCAAGAACGATCAAGATCAAGACCGCCAAATTTAAGATCAAACTCGAAGCCCTTGGATTCAACTAGAAGTCAAGATTAGGATAAAGTTCAAGTTCAAGAACGATCAAGATCAAGACCGCCAGATTCAAGATCAAGCACGAAGCCCTTGGATTCAACTAGAAGTCAAGATCAAGATAAAGTTCAAGTTCAAGAACAATCAAGATCAAGACCGTTGGATTCAAGATCAAGCTCGAAGCCCTTGAATTCAACTAGAAAGTCAAGATCAAGAACGATCAAGATCAAGACTGCCAGATTCAAGATCAAGCTCGAAGCCCTTGGATTCAATTAGAAGTCAAGATCACGATAAAATTCAAGTTCAAGAACGATCAAGATCACGACCGCCAAATTCAAGATCAAGCTCGAAGCCCTTGGTTTCAACTAGAAGTCAAGATCAAGTTAAAGTTCAAGTTCAAGAACGATCAAGATCAAAACCGTCAGATTCAAGATCAAGCTCGAAACCCTTGAATTCAACTAGAAGTCAAGATCAAGATAAAATTCAAGTCAAGATCAAGATAAAATTCAAGTCAAGATCAAGATCAAGTCCAAGTCTAAACCAAGTTCAAGTTCAAGTTCAAGATCAAGACAAAGATCAAGATCAAGATAAATCACAAGTTCAAGATCAAGATCAAGATCCCTTGAATTATATTTGAAAAGGCGAATTCAGAGGAATCATAGAGATTGTAACACTCGCACTTTAAATCAATAAAACAATTGTTGCATAATTTTCCGTTCTTGATTATTGTTTTCTCGACGCTAAATTTTATTGTCTACAAATTCTGACACGCCCTGTGGGGCAATCTCTACCTCTCATCTCAACTTTTCAAGTATCAAAGAATATCAAAATGACTTCCACTATAGAAGAACATCTAGCAAGCTTGACAAAGTGTGCACAGGAACAAGATGCTAAACTTTTGAAGTTAACAAATAAGATGGATAACATGATTGAGAGAAGATCAAGTCAAGCACCTCTGAAGCTTCATAAAATTCAAGACGAAGGAGAATCTTGCATAAAGCAAACAAAGATCAATGAGATTCACCTCTCCGTTGATGGTTTGATTCCCATTGATCAATTGAAAGACTTTATCATAGAGGTTCTCGAAGACAAATCTGAGTCTTTATCCAAATTTTCTCCCACATATGCAAAGCCATATACACGAAGGATTGATAAATTGAAAATGCCAACTGGCTATCAACCTCCTAAGCTTTAACAATTTGATGGCAAAGGAAATCCCAAGCAACATATAGCGCACTTTATCGAGACTTGCAATGATGCCGGGACGTATTGTGATTATCTCGTTAAAGAGTTCGTTCGATCTCTAAAAGAAAATGCCTTTGATTGGTACATAGATATCGAACCTAATTCTATAGATTGTTGGGAGCAATTAGAGCAAGAGTTCCTCAATCCTTTCTATAGCACGAGACGTGTCGTTAGTATGATTGATCTTACAAAGGCTCGTTAAGGTGAAGATGAGATAGTTGTTGACTTTATCGATCACTGGAGAAGTCTGAGTCTCAACTGCAAAGATCGCCTTAGTAAAACTTCTAGCATTGAAATATGCATCCAAGGAATGAATTGGGGTCTTCATTACATTTTGCAAGGATTAAAGCCAAATACATTTGAAGAGTTGGCAACTTGTGCATGTGACATGGAATTAAGCATGACTTCAAGAGAAGATCAACGATCTCATGTCTATGAACCTCATGAATATGAAGATATAGAAGAACTACAAAATGGGGGCAAGTCTGCATCTGAAGATGACTTTGAAGAGTCAATGTATATCTAGACGCTTCTTAACGCATGAGCTTAAACTGCAAGTTACAATGCTCCTCATCGCATGAGCCTAAACTACAAGCTGAAATGCTCCTAGAGACACGAGCCTAAACTGTATATCATAAAGCTCTTTAAATTTCAGTTAAATCTTCAAGTTAAAATGCTCCTTGAAACACGAGCTTAAACTGTATATCACAAAGTTCTTCAAATTTGAGTTAAATCTTCAAGTTGAAATTCTCCTAGAGACACGAGCCTAAACTGTATATCATAAAGCTCTTTAAATTTGACTTAAATCTTCAAGTTAAAATGCTCCTTGAAACACGAGCTTAAACTATATATCACAAAGTTCTTCAAATTTGAGTTAAATCTTCAAGTTGAAATGCTCCTTAAGGTACGAGCCTAAACTATATGTCGGCCTGCAAGAATATAAATTATGTATGGCATAATATAAAAAAAAACTAAAAAAATCATTCACTCTCCCAGAACTACGTTGTGACTTGATCCTCTTCACTAAGGTACGTAGGCACTTAAAATCATATTATAAGTTCAGTCGCATGAGTGTTAAAAAACCACATGTTCCTCCTTGATCTGTCACATGAAAGTTAAAGTTATGAGTAATCTTTCATAAAACTTCAGACTTGCACCAAATGGTGGTGACTCAATGGGGGCAAGCCCCTATGAATAAAAGTTGTTTCAAGATGAAGTCTTCAAAAATCTCCAAGTATGCAAGTTGAAGTCTTCAAATTCTCTAAGTACACAAGTTGAAGTATTAAAATCTTCTAATTTTACAAGTTAAAGTCTTCAAATTTGTCAAGTCTGCAAGTTGAAGTCTTCAAATTCTTCAAGTCTACAAGTTCAAATCTTCAAATTCTTCAAGCCCAGTCTTTGAAAGATAAAATATCTCGACAAGACTCGAAGAAGGGGATATTTGTAGTCATTTAAAATTTATTAAATATAAATTTATAAAATGATTTGGATTATATTAAATTTATGAATATATTAGTGCAAATAAATATTATGGATTAATATAATTGAGTTAATTATTTAAATCTAATAAATATAGATTTAATTAAATCCCTCTCCAAAAAGCTCATATGTCATGTCACATAAATCTGATTGACCTAATGGAATCCTCTTCCAATCACAACTCCTCTATTTTAAAACTATAAATAGGGGTCCTCATAATTCAGAAAAGAGAACCAAGAATTCTAAACAAAAAGCTAGAGAAAGCTCGTGCATCAAAAGCCACAAATTTCTCTACAAGCTACAAGGTCAAGAATTCAAGTGTTCAAGTTTAAGAATTAAAGATTTGAAGAAGTCAAGATCAAGATAAAGTTCAAGTTCAAGAACGATCAAGATCAAAACCGCATGATTCAAGATCAAGATCGAAGCCCTTGGATTCAACTAGAAGTCAAGATCAATATAAAGTTCAAGTTCAAGAACGATCAAGTTGAAGACCGCCAGATTCAAGATCAAGCTCGAAGCCCTTGGATTCAACTAGAATTTAAGATCACGATAAAGTTCAAGTTCAAGAACGATCAAGATCAAGACCACCAGATTCAAGATCAAGCTCGAAGCCCTTGGATTCAACTAGAAGTCAAGATCAAGATAAAGTTCAAGTTCAAGAACGATCAAGATCAAGACCATCGGATTCATGATCAAGCTCGAAGCCCTTGAATTCAAATAGAAGTCAAGATCAAGATAAAGTTCAAGTTCAAGAACGATCAAGATCAAGACTGCCGGATTCAAGATCAAGATCGAAGCCCTTGGATTCAACTAGAAGTCAAGATCACGATAAAGTTCAAGTTCAAGAACGATCATGATCAAGACCGCCAGATTCAAGATCAAGCTCGAACCCTTGGATTCAACTAGAAGTCAAGATCAAGATAAAGTTCAAGTTAAAGAACGATCAAGATCAAGACCGTCGAATTCAAGATCAAGCTCGAAACCCTTGAATTCAACTTGAAGTTAAGATCAAGATAAAGTTCAAGTCAAGATCAAGTCCAAGTCCAAGTTCAAGTTCAAGTTCAAGATCAAGATCAAGAGCCCTTGAATTATATTTGAAAAGGCGAATTCAGAGGAATTATAGAGATTGTAACACTCACACTTTAAATCAATAAAACGATTGTTGCATAATTTTCCGTTCTTGATTATTGATTTCTCGACGTGAAATTTTATTGTCTACAGAAAGGTAATTATCATCCCTAATTTAATGTTATAATAAATTATTAAATTATCTTAAGTCAAGAAATTCTTTTCAATTTTCCCCCAAAATAATTATATTGATACATAATCCATGATAGCCTTCTTCCACATTAAATTTATTGAATTCATGTGATTTTAGTTGATGCAAATTCTCAAAATAAAATAATAGTTATCAAGATGAATAACACTATAAAACAAATTAATTCAATTTCATTAGATGATGGTTGATCCAAATTATATTAGACTAAATTCAGAAAATAATTATCATGTCAAACTTTTATTAAAAATCGAATGGAGTCCACGATACTAATAAGTTTTGAATTAACAAAATGTACTCAAAGCTTTATAAAAAGCCGATACATACATAGTTCTAATATTGAAAATTCAACCTACACATTAACTACCTCTAATCATGAAATAAATCAAAAATTTCCTAACATAAATATTAACTACATTATGCATGTACTTTATGTATAACGAATTTATTTTTTATATTAGTTAAATAAATATGATACATAAATTAATAAAATAAAATGATTTTAATATTAAAAAATAACCTTCACTTAATCTTGAAAACACTCTTTAAAGTTAATAAATATATTTATTTATTAATTAAATAATACTTCTGTAAAATAATATTATCTTATGATCTTGAAAATATTAATTTAAAGAGATTCTACTTATTAGATGAATTTTGTAATTATAATTTAAAAACTTTCTCTATTCAAATGTGTTACATCTCGTACTTCAAAAAGTCAACTAGAGATTCTTAAAAGTAAAACTTCAGTGTTTAGTTTTAAGTCAACTTCAAACAGCAATAACTTTTAGTACATAAGGAGTTAGGTAGCCCATGAGGTATCAAATCAAAGGTCTTTGAGTCCTCTTTACAACGCCACCAAGTTTGCTAAATTCCAAGCTCAGATGAAGGAATCATATCCGTTTGAGTGTAGCCTCACTAGTTAAGGCATTTCATCCTTTTTAAGGACGGGTATTTTTGTCTTTTCCTTACACCCCACTAGGCCTTAACGTTTTTTCCACCCAAATAGGGGTCTAAACTGATTGATATCAATTTTCATTCATTCCAAAACACTTGGAGTTGAGAGAAGGGTTTCAAGAGGAGAAAGAGAAGAAGGTTTCAAACGTTCATTCAAGGTTTGAGGATTTTCGCCAAGAACTTAGTTCTTTCGAGGTATGTAAGCTTCATAGTATTGGGTTTGTTCGCCCTCACGTCAAACATGTGATTTCATTCATAAATTCGTTCTTGAAGTTGATGGATTGAGTTCTTGAGAAGTTTTTGAGGTTTTAGCTTCATTCCATAACAATGGAGTCTTGTTGAGTTCTTGAGGTGAGGGTTTTGCGAATGAGTGATGTTCTTGATTGAATTTGAGTGGGTTTTTGATTAATTGTTTTGGGATTTATGAATCCAAATGAGTTTGGAGTAAATCATTCGATTCTAGATGTGTTATGCTTTGAATTGGAGCAAGAAAATTCGTCAAAAATTTGGGTAGGCGGTGGGGCGCCGCGCCAGCAGTGCGCCCAAACTACTATTTAGTAGTTTGGGGCCAGGCGCGCCGTACCAGCAGTGTGCCCCAAATTACCTTCAGTAGTTTGAGGCCGTGCGCCCTATGCCAGCAGTACGTCAGAGTCGTTAGGCCCCTTCCTGCTCTGTTCTTCATCCCGTATGCGTTCTTTCAAATTTTGTCTTCGCTCTCTTCTTAATACTAACTATCTAAGCCTTCATTAATAATTGAGATATCTTATATATCCTAATCATAACTCTTAAATTCACATTTTCAAATCAAGGTAAGGTTAAGAGGAAAGTTCAAGAACGTCCTGTTGAGTCATTTTTTAGAAGTCTTTTGCAATTATCTATAACTTATTTTAAGACTTAAGTAAATGAGAATGAAGAGAGTTGAGTTTATTATTTTATAATGAGTATAAGGGAACTAAATATTCCCANCCTTTTGAGTCATTTTTGAGAAGTCTTTTGTAATTACCTATAACTTGTTTTAAGACTTAAGTAAATGAGAATGAAGAGAGTTGAGTTTATTATTTTATAATGAGTATAAGGGAACTAAATATTCCCAAGTTTAAAAGAAAGAAACACCGATTTCTAAATGAGTTTACAAGTTCAGAGGAGTTCAGAGCATTACCTCTCTTAAGAGGATCTTTTGAGAAATCAACTCAATTGAGAAAGAGTTATGTTTTTAAACATTTGAGCATGAGTTTCTATATATATATATTATTTGGAGTAGTATTGAGCGCCGATATGGGGATGAGTTCAGACAACTCAAAATCCTCATAAACCATGTACGCCAACGTGGATAAAGGATCATACTATTTAGATGATTCCTTATTGGTTTTAAGCATAACGTAGTGGATCCACTTAGTTGAGGTGTTCTATACCCCAGCAAGGTATATGTCAGTTCTGGCAGTGTGGGCGAGACGTTGTATCATCACGTAGCTCATAGTGATGGTTGTCGGTTAGAGAATCTCACAAATAAGAGTAAATAGTTTATCATTGTATTTTTATACATATTGAGTTGATATCTACTGTTTGAAAAAGCTTTATATATTGTATCTCTTATTATTGCTTTCACATTTGAGTTGAGATGAGGTGAGTATGTCTTTCCAGAGTATCAATTCAGTTATCTACTACTTTCAGTTTTCCCCTTACATGATTGTACATTCAATGTAATGACGTTATTCGAACTTTATCATTTAATGATGCGAATACAGGTGTTCAGGGTCATTAACCGATGTTTCATTGATCCCATCGCATTCCAGCTAGCTTTGTTGAGCCTCCTTGCTTTCTGAAGGGCTTCACATTATGATTTTGTTTTGTTAAGATGTCATGGGTCTTGTCCCGATATCTATCATAGTTATTAAAGGCTTCATAGATAGTAGTAGTATGAGGAGTCTTTCATTTTTCCTTTTTGATGTGTTAAAGACTTCTAGTTGAACATTTATGTTTATTTGAGTATTTCGAATAATTTTGAGTTAAGATATTGTATTATTGAGGTCTCATGAGTTAACACTTGCATTTGAGTTCCTATGTTATTGAGTAAGTCTTCTGCTGAGTATTGAGCCAAGCCAAGGGTTCGCTTGGGAACCAACGATGGTTCTCGAGTGCTAGCCAAGTCCAGGGTATAGTGTCGGGGCATGACAAACTTGGTATTAGAGCACAGAGTTCAAGAGTCCTAGGGTGTGTATGAAGCCATGTGTATAGAGTCCTGGTTATAGTGTGAACCGCGCCACATATATATTTAGGAGTCTACAACATTTAGGAAACATTCACTTTGTGCTTACTCTTTTTCGTGCGATAGAGTTCAACACTATGAAACTTTCTTTCTAATTCGTGCTTGCACATATCTTTTTAGATCATGCCTCTACGAAGAGCTATTCGAGGTCGTCCTGCAAGGAGAAATGATGATCTACAAGACCAAGGGGTACCCAATGCACCAGAAGTGCAACCTCCTTAGGGAGAGGTCACTAATGCTGAGTTTTGGGCTGCTATCCGGATGTTGAGTCAAGTTGTGGCCAATCAAGCTGGTCAACAACGAGGGTTTCTTCAGGATGTGGCTGATACATCCAGGATTCGTGAGTTCTTGAGAATGAATCCCCAGAATTCACAGGGTCAAATGTCATTGAGGATCCGGAGAACTTTGTGGACGAACTGCAGAAAGTGTTTGAAGTTATACGTATTGTTGATGCTGAGCGTGTAGAGTTAGCTGCATACCAGCTCAAAGGTACTCCTAGGATTTAGTATGATCAGTGGAAGAAGAGATGGGTTGAGGGAGCACTACTTTTGAGTTGGGCGGTGTTTGAAAGTGCCTTCTTAGGGAGTTTCTTTCCGCACGAACTAAGGAAAGCGAATGTAAGAGAATTTCTTAATCTTAAAAAGGAATCCATGAGTGTGCATGAGTATAGCCTCAAGTTCACCCAATTTTCCCGTTATGCTCCAGAGATGGTGGCAGATATGAGGAGTATGATGAGTCTATTTATGTTTGGGTTGTCGCGCTTGTCAAGTAAGGAGGATAAGGCACCTATAATGATAAAAGACATGGACATAGCCAGGCTTATGATCCATGTGCAGCAGGTTGAGGAAGATAAGCTGAAACATAGAGAGGAATATCGCAACAAGAGGACTAAGACAATATGTCATGAGTCTGGACAACAGAAGATCGAAAATGTGAACCAATCATATTACCAGCAAAGCCCAACTAGGTCTTCACCATTATCATCTAGTGAACCTACACCAAAGAACATGGGTTATTTCAGGAACTAGAATTCTCAAAATTCCAAAGCTAGACCTACTCAGTCTCAAGGTAGTGTGGCACAAGGGGCTAATTGGACTCTTACATGTGCTAAGTGTAGTAGAAACCACCCAAGAACATGTCATGATCACTCCAATGGTTGCTTAAAGTGTGGGCAGACATTTCACTTCAAGAGGAAAACATGGATCTGATACCAACTTGTCACGACCCGATTTCTCGAGTCATGATGGCACCTACTAGGCCCTATCAGTAGGTAAGCCAACCCGTAACCCAGAACATCAAGCAATGAGTGAAAGGGCAGAAACTAGCGAAAACAATAATCAAAACAAGGACAACAAGGCGGAAGCAAACCAAAATAAATATATACAGAAATCCCTCCTAGAACCTGGAAGTCACTAGTACAGAGCTATCTAATAAAGAGTACAAGTCCCAAAAGCGGACCACAACAAAGCGTGTCTCAAAGGCAATAAGACTAGCTAAAACAAAAGAAGGAGACAAGACAAACCCAAAACATCAAGTGCTCGCCCTCGTCACCGAATCACAGCTGCAAAAGAAGGCTGGAACTAATCACCGATGGTAACTGGTACTGGGACCTGCATCACGAAGTAGATGGAGAGTGTAGCATAAGTACCAAAACAACAGGTACTCAGTAGGCATCACAGGCCAACTGAGCAAAAAGGGTAAAAACAATAAAAAAGGATAGAATCTAGACACAGAAAGGTCAAAGCGGATATGAAAAGAGAGCACACGAGCATACCAGAAATAAACTAAGTACAACTAAACTAAACCTAACTAGACCCCCATATGCCTAGAAGGTACACTCGTGCGCAAGTGTAAATAAAACCTGAACGGACCCCCATAAGCCCGACAGGTACACAAAATAACTAAGTCTAATGAGAAAGAAGAAGACCGGGCTTCCAGCCAAAAGTAACCAAGATAATCCATCAGACTCCACCAAGCCAGCAGTGCACTCCCATCCCAACTAAAAAGAGTGACCCTAGCGGGCACTCAACCAAACAGTCCACTCCCAGCCTAGCTAGAAAGAGAGACCCGTGAGTAAGGTAGATATCGATAGTCCTCCTACCATGTAGTCAGCTCCCAGCCCAGCTAGAAAGAGCAACCCAGGGACACCCAGCCAACAGCACACTCCCAGCCCAGTTAGAAAGAGAGGCCCGGGGGAGATCACCGATATCACCTAGTCTACCCAGCCAGCGATACGCTCCCAGCCTAGCTAGAAAGAACGACCCCGGGGGTAATGGTATCTCTAATAGGATCCAATTCAACAACAGCCACCATGGAACGCCGTCCACTCTAAGAAATCACAAAAAAGGCTCCAAGCCTATACTATCTTAATCCCACACCTTTAGTGATGCACTAAACCTTCGAGAACGCATCGGGACTAGAGGGAGAAGATACATAAGTGCAGAAAGCAGCGATAACGCCTAATCTAAGGCTTAAACTATCAGACTCAAGTCTGCTACTCTAGTCTACAAGGAGCTAAGTCATCTGAACGACGTCGGCATAAAGTCAAGGCTATCCAGCCCACACGGGTCATAAGTTTAAGGCAATGCTAGCCTAACCTAGACTAAGCACATCATGCTTATGATTAAGGATAAACAAGGCATACAACACATAGTATTTAGCGTATAAGCATGAAACTCTACTAAACCGATTAATATGATACTACACCCGAAATATGGCCAATCGATCCTAACATAAGGTATCTAAGCAAAGTAAAGTACAAAACTCGTACCCACCCCCAGTTCACTCCAATCGACATGTTTTTACACAATTAAGCTCAATCTAAAATAAAGGAAGTTGTAGCCTACCTTAAGGCCGACCGCGCGTGCTCCAAATCACTTTACCGAAGCTTTACCGGAGCTTTTCCTTCCCGAACGACCTTTGAACGCTGCCATTCTATTGAATATAGGATCACAACGTTAGTACGGTCGTTTAGACACCAAAATTATAATAAACGGAGATTTCTCGAACATGCAAGTTAACAGTAATGAGGGCAATAAAGCCTAATCTTCTTTAGTGGCTCTAGTAGATAGAGTTGTTCCAAGAGGAGCTACTTCAGGGAAACGCATAAGAGAAAACCTTTTGTATCTATCACCAGTCTCCAAGAGCAGGAGAATTCACAAGATGTCGTCACTGGTATGATCAATGTCTTTACTTTTTATGTATATGCATTACTTGATCCAGGTGCGAGTCTATCTCTTGTTACTCCGTATATTGCTATGAGGTTCGATATTCTTCCCGAATGACTTTTTGAGCCCTTCAATGTTTCCATACCTATTGGTGTGTCGTCTCTGTCAATCACAAGGACAATATGGTTGACTTAGTGGAGCTAGACATGGTGGACTTTAATGTTATTCTAGGTATAGACTGGCTTCATGCTTGTTATGCCTCAGTTGATAGTAGAACTCAAGTGGTTAAGTTCCTTTTTCGTAATGATACAGTTATAGAATGGAGGAGTAGTTCAACAGTGCCTAAAGGTCACTTCATTTCATACATTAAGGCCAGAAAGTTAGTCTGTAATGGGTGCATCTATCATTTAGTCCGATTTAATGACTCTAGTGTTAAGACACCGCCTATTCAGTCAGTTCCAGTTGTGAGTGAGTTTCCTGAGGTCTTTCCTAATGATCTTCCCGAAGTCCCTCCCGAGAGAAATAGACTTTAGAATAAACATTCTTCCTGATGCTCGACCTATCTCTATTCCTCCATATAGAATGGCTTCAACTAAGTTAAAAGATTAAAATAGCACTTGAAAGATCTTCTTGATAAAGGTTTTATTCAACCTAGTGTCTCACGTTGGGGCACTTCGTTCTTATTTGTGAGGGAAAAAGATGGTTCTCGTAGGATATTCATAGACTATCGCCAGTTGAACAAGTTCACTATAAAGAATAAGTATCCTCTTCTGAGAATTGATGATCTCTTCGATCAACTTCAGGGTGCCACTTGCTTTTCTAAGATAGACATCAGATCTTGCTATCATCAGTTAAGAGTAAGAGAAAGTGACATCCCAAAGACACATTGCTATGGTCATTATGAGTTTCTTGTTATGTCTTTTCGCTTGACTAATGCACTTGCAATGTTCATGGACTGCCCCAGCGTTCACCCTATTGTAGGGTACACAAGGCTTTGTTATGTATTATGATGTGTCTAGAGTTGGACTTGGTTGTGTATTGATGCAGAATGGGAAGGCTATAGCTTATGCCTCTAGCCAACTTAAGATTCATGAGAAAAATTACCCAACTCACGATCTCGAGTTGTCTACTATAGTATTTGCTTTGAAAATATGGCGTCACTATCTCTATGGTGTTCATGTAGATGTGTTCACCGATCACACAAGTCTTCAGTATTTTCTCAATCAGAAAGAGCTTAATCTCAGACATAAAAGGTGGTTAAAGTTACTCAAGGATTACGACATGAGTATCCTTTATCACCCAGGTAAGGCTAATGTTGTTGTTGATGCTTTGAACATGTTATCTATGGGGAAGTACTACGCATGTTAAGGAAGGGAAGAAAGAATTGGCCAAGGATGTGCATAGACTTACACGTTTGGGAGTTCTTTTGTTAGATTCTAATGAAGGTGGAGTGGTGGTGATGAATGGGGCTGAATCATCACTAGTGTCTGAAGTGAAGGAGAAATAAGACCAAGACCCTATTTTGCTTGAATTAAAGGTGAATGTTCATAAGAAAAAGGTGATGGCTTTTGAACAAGGGGGAGATGGTATGTTGAGGTATCAAGGTAGACTGTGTGTGCCAAATGTGGATGAGCTCCAAGATACAATTATAGAGAAAGCACACAATTCCAGATATTCGATCCATCCTTATTCCACCAAGATGTTTCGTGACTTGAGGAAAATCTATTGGTAGAGTAGAATGAAGAGGTGTATTGCAAATTTTGTTGCTAAGTGCCCAAATTGCCAACTAGACAAGGTAGACCACCAAAGGCCCGGTGGTATGGCTCAGAACATAGATATTTTGGAATGGAAAAGGAAGATGATAGATATGGATTTCATTACTAGTTTGCCACAATCTCGCAAACAACATGATTTGATTTGGGTGATTGTAGACAGAATAACTAAATCAGCCCATTTTTTGCAGAAAAACACTACCAATTCAGCAGAATATTATGCCAGAATATATATTCAAGAGATAGTCTGACTTCATCGAGTTCCTGTGTCTATCATTTCAGATTGAGGTGCACACTTTACCTCTCAATTTTGGAAGTCTTTTCATAAAGGTTTGGGTTCGAAGGTAAATTTAAGTGTTGTTTTTCATCCTCAGACTAATGGTCAAGCAGAGCGCATGATTCAGAACTTAGAGAATTTGTTGAGGACATGTGTCATAGACTTTAAGGGTAATTGGGATGACCACTTACCTCTCATAGAGTTCGTTTACAACAATAGCTATCACTTCGGTATACAGATGGCGCCTTATGAGGCTCTTTATGGGAGAAAATGTAGATCTCTTATTGGTTGGTCAAGGTTGGTGAAGCTGAGTTGATAGGACCAAATTTGGTTCATCAAGCCATGGAGAAGGTGAAGATTATTCAGGAAATGTTAAAGACAATGCAAAGTCGTCAGAAATCCTATAAGATGTTAGGAGAAAAGACTTAGAGTTTGGGGTGGATGATTGGGTTTACTTGAAGGTTTCACCCATGAAGGGTGTTATGAGATTTGGCAAGAAGGGGAAACTCAGTCCCTGATATATTGGTATTTATCAAATATCCAAGAGAGTTGGCAATATAGCTTATGAGTTGGAGCTACCGTCAAAGTTAGCAATAGTTCATCCGGTATTCCACATTTCCATGTTGAATAAGTGTATGGGTGATCCTTCACTCATAATACCTACTGAAAGTATTAGTATCAAGGATAACCTATCTTATGAGGAAGTGCCCGTTCAGATTCTGGATCGTCAGGTTCACAAGTTAAGGATGAAGGAGGTTGCCTCAATCAAGATCTTATGAGGAATCATTTTTTTGAGAAAGTTACTTGGGAGGCCGATGAGGATATGAATATGAGATACCCAAATCTCTTTCCTTCCGGAGAGAGCTCAAACCAAGGAACTAATTCTTTGTAAAGTACTCTTTAAGTTAATATGCTGAGTTATATGAATTGCATGTTATGCATTTGAGTTGGAGTTGTTAGATGTTTCCCATTTTCCCTTTTGGCTTAGTGTGATCTCATTTGGGGACAATTGTTCCCAAGGGGGAGATATTGTAACATCTCGTACTTCAAAAAGTCAACTAGACATTCGTACAAGTAAAACTTTAGTTTTTAGTTTTAGGTTAACTTCAAACGACCATAACTTTTATCACATAAGGATTTAGGGGGCCCATGAATTATAAAATCGAAGGTCTTTGATTCCTCTTTCCAACGCTACCAAGTTTGCTAAATTCTGAGCTCGGATGAAGGAATTTTTCCCGTTTGAGTGCAACCTCTCTAGTTGAGGCATTTCATCCATTTTACGGAGGGGTATTTCGGTCTTTTTCTTATCCCATTAGGTCTAAACATCTTTTCACCCAAACATGGGTCTAAACTGATTGAGATCAGTTTCCATTCAAACCTAAATGCTTAGGCTTGAGAGAAAGGTTTCAAGAGGAGAAAAAAATTAAGGTTTCAAGCGTTCAGGTTTGAGGATTTTCGTCAAGAACTTAGTTATTTCGAGGTATGTAAGCTTTCATTGTTTTGTGTTTGTTCTTCCTCACTCCAAACATGTGATTTCATTCGTAAATTCGTTCTTGAAGTTGATGGATTGAGTTCTTGAGATGTTTTTGAGGTTTTAGCTTCATTCCTTAATAATGGAGTCTTGTTGAGCTCTTGAGGTGAGGGTTTTGCAAATGAGTGATGTTCTTGATTGAATTTTAGTGGGTTTCCAATTAATTGTGTTGGGTTTATGAATCCAAACGAGTTGGGAGTTCGATTCTAGTTAGGCCTTGAATTGGAGCAAGAAAATTCCTCAAAAATCTGGGTAGGGGGTAGGGCGTCGCGCCAGCAGTGCGACCCAAACTACCTTCAGTAGTTGGCCTGGCACCCTGCGTCAATAGTACGCCAGGGTCGTCAGGCCCCCGCCTTCTCCAGTCTTCGTCCGGTATGCTTTCTTTCAAATCGTGTCTTTGCTCTCTTTTTAATACTAACTATCTAAGCCTTCATTAATCATTGAGAGATCCTATATATCCTAATCATAACTCTTAAATTCACATTTTTAAATCAAGGTAAAGTTAAGAGAAAGTTCAAAAATGTCCTTTTGAATCATTTTTGAGAAGTCTTTTCGCAATTATTTATGACTTGTTTTAAGACTTGATTAAATGAGAATGAGAATGAGAATGAGAATGAGGAGAGTTGAGTTTCTTATTTCAAAATGAGTATAAGGGAACTAAGTATTCCCAAGTATGTAATACTTTTACAAGTTTAAAAGAGAGAAATACTGATTTCTAAATGAGTTTACAAGTTCAGAGGAGTTCAGAGTGTTACCTATTTTAGGAGGATCTTTTAAGAAATTACCTCAATTGAGAAAGAGTTATGTTTTATACATTTGAGCATGATTTATCTATATTATTGAGAGTAGTATTGAGTACCAATATGAGGATGAGTTCAAACAACTCAAAATCCTCATAAACCATGTATGCCAACATGTGTAAATGATCATACTTTTAGATGATTCCTTATAGCTTTTAAGCATGAGTTAGTAGATCCACTTAGTTGAGGTGTTCTATACCTCGACAAGGTATTGGACAGTTCTGGCAGCGTGGGTGAGACGTTGAATCATCACATAGCTCATAGTGATGGTTGTTGGTTAGAAAATCTCTCAAATAAGAGTAAATAGTTTATCATTCTATTTTTATACATATTGAGTTGACATCTACTGTTTTAAAAGCTTTATACATTGTATCTCTTATACTTTCTTTCTTATATGAGTTGAGATGAGGTGAGTATGTCTTCCCAGAGTATCAATTCAGTTATCGACAACTTTCAGTTTTCCCCTTACATGCTCGTATGATCAATGTATTAACGTCATTCGACTTGCATTGTTTCATGATACAAATAAAGGTGTCCAGGGTCATCAACCCGCACTTCATTGATCCCATCGCATTCTAGATAGCTTTGGTGAGCCTCCTTGCTTTTCAGAGGGCTTCACATTATGATTTTAATTTGTTAAGATGTTGTGGGTCTTGTCCCGATATCTATCATAGTTATTGGAGGCTTCATAGAGAATAGTAGTATGAGGAGTCTTTCATTGTTCCTTGTTGATGTTTTAAAGACTTTGAAATGAACATTTATGTTTATTTGAGTATTTTGAACAGTTTTGAGTTAAACTACTGTATTATTGAGGTCTTATGAGTTAATACTTGCATTTGAGTTCCAATGTTGTTGAGTAAGTCTTCCGCTGAGTATTGAGCCAGGCCAACGGTTCGCTTGGGGACCAGCGATGGTTCTCGAGTGCCGGCCACATCCAGGGTGTAGGCTCGGGGGATGACAAAATGTTAATAAGCATTATCATTTTACATTTGATTGGGATTATTTCATAAAGAATTTAATGTTTTTAAAAAAATTAATTTTACAACAGATTATTCAAATTTTTAATTCTTAAATTTTTAAAATGATTATATCACGTTAAATTTAAGTGATGGTTTAACAAAAAATAATATTGAAGATTTTCTTTTCAAAATTAACATAGTTCCAAATTTCAAATTTATTTTGATTTATATAAATTAGTGTTTTTGTGTGGTGCATTACTAGTTTAAAGAGCATTAGCATTTCTTTGTTACGCTAGAGATATGGAATAACGCAAAAAATAATAATCACAACGTAAAAATATTACATTTTTTTAATGAGATATTTTAAAAGCTTGCCACTTTAATTAATGTTTGCATTTTTTTTTGTAAAGAAATGCAAAATCATCCTTTAACGTTTTTTGAGAAAAACTCAAAAAGGAAATTCTGCTTTATTTTTCCTTTTTTCAGTGATCTCTTCTAATTAATCTCGAAAAATTTTACTTTTAAGAGTAGGTAAAATTCAAATACATTATACTCTTTTTAACTTATAATGGAAATGTTATTTCAAATTTTAAATTGAGACCAATTCATAGTTTAAATAAATTAATATATCAATTATTGAATATCTAAGGATAAAGTTAGAAATTTATTTTAATCACTTAGGAACATGTAATATTTAAAGTCTATGTTATCTTAGTAAATCTAAATTCATATAATTATTCTTCTGCCGTATCTATACTATTTACTTTTGGTTTTTTTGGCCAAAAATGGTATCAGAGCTATGGATGAAAAGAAATATAAGAAGAAACATACTAGTAGAAAGTTAAGAAAAATAAGAAGAAAATTAAACAAATTATATCCAGAATACAAAAAACTCAATATCACAAAAACTGATAACGAAAAATTAGATCGATTAATAGATAATATATCTAAAATAAAATATAAATATATTCAATATTTAAAAATATGAATAACGAGAATAATGAATATAGACAAAAACTTACTGAAATAATTATAGCGAAAAGACAAGAATTAGCACATAGGCAAAGTAGACTTAACAGTAATATATTCGCAGCAACTTGTAAAAAATCTATAGTAGCACAAAGGAAAACTATTTTATATCTACAGATACAGATAAAAAGTTTAGAATACAAACTTCAACACAATCTATAAATGAATAAGGAAGAATATGTCATAGACGAAAAAACATATGAAAACTATGACGGATTAAAAATAAAGATAATATTTTCTAATCTAGGAAGAAGATACAAGAAAATAGGTGACAATATAAGTTTAATATTAGAAAAAGAAACGGTAAAACTAGAAGATAGTTTAACTGCTATGATAAGAATAACAAAAGAAAATGAAGAAATAGATAGAAAAACGGAAATTGAAAAAATAAAACAACAAGTAAAAAAGGAAGTACAACAATTAGAAGAAGTAAAAAATACTAAAATAATAGAACTAGAAAAAGAACTGGCAATATTAAAAGAAATGTATGAAATTAAACAAAAAGAAAAAGAACAAAAAACAAAATTAGCAAATGAGATAAATAAATTTAAAGAAAAATTGCAGTTAGAAGAAGAACTAGAAGAAAAAGAAGAAAATAACCAAGATAATCTACCTGAAATAAGAATTGATGAAATAAATAACGATGATCTAGATGAACAACATTCGAAAGCAAGCGAAACATATACGAAACTTTTAGCAAACATAGATAATACAAAGAATTTGAAAGTAAATACAGGAGACGTAGACATGGATGAAAAACCTAGTACATCAGGAATAAAAAACCCAAAAAAATTAAAATATTTTAATGCAAACTATGGACAATATGATAAAGAAAAGACTATATGGGATAAAAGATTAAATAAAAAATTGACACCTAAACCAATAACTGAACAACATGATTTTTTAGATTTAGACTGTGTAGCAAATATAAATAAAATAATCCAATTATGGATGAGATATATATCAAAACAATTAATAAATAACAAAATAGGAATGACAGAAACACCAGGATATATAGAAAGAACACTTATAGGAATAGTAAAATTATGGCTACAAAATTTATCAGATGAAAGTTTAAAAACTCTAAGAAGTAATAAAAAATCTAATGGTGAATTAGCTACTACAACTATGAAAATATTATATAAGTACGAAGTAGCTATAAGAAATGAATTTAGTAGTATGACAACAGAAGTAGAAGAACAAAATAAAGAAAAAATCATAAATCGAAATCTAATGACTGTAACGACCCATTTGGTCGTTTTGATTACTAGAGCTTCTTACTTCATCAAAATAATTTCTGATAGACTCTAAATGAGTATTTTGGACTATTCGTAACTACAATTATGAATTTAGTGTGGGGTAGTTTTAATAATTATTTTAGTTGGTGGTGAAAGGAGATAACATTAAAATTAATAGTGGGTCATTTTTACCACTTTTCTAATTAGTCATATAATAATTAGGATAATAATACTCAGTTCTAGAAAAAGAAATTTGAAGAGACGCAAGGTCGTGAAAAAGGAAAAATTGGAAGTGGCGGCTGCAA
>NC_064288.1:14675371-14712575 GCF_019186545.1 Solanum stenotomum
AGTGACAGGAGAACATGATAAACAGATAATCTAGTTCATAATGATCTAATATGGATTTAATCAATTATGAATATGATAGGAAGGAATAATTGAAAATAAAAAACCTGCATAACAACGAACATGACTACATACATGCATGATGAAATAATAAAAAACTATGAAACTTTAATCCTATATATACTTAAAGGTATAGAGATAATTGAATTAAGAAAAATCATATGGAAAAAATATTTAATGATAACGAATCAGAAGATATATTAAACCAACAATGGTATGAAATAGACTTACATAATTTAGACCTCGAAAGAATAGAATAGTATGATTTAGAAATAAATTCAGATTAAAATGAACTATGAGTATTTACAATATTGAACAGAAGCTATGGAAAATATAAAACTTTTAGAACAATTAATGGAAAATAATTTATATATATACCTAAGAACCCAAGATATGTTATATATAGAATATATCATAAATAATATTAAAGAGTTATCAAGATTAAAACACTTAGCAAAAGAATATTATAATAAAATCTTTAAAATGGATTCCTCACCTACCAAAAATGTCATGAATTCCTCACCTACCACACTACCAAAAATATCATGAATCCCTCACCTACCAAACATAGTATATCATGAATTTATCACCCACCAATAAGATGAATTCCGCACCCAAAAATGGTACATATTGATTAGCAAACATTATCATTTCAAAATTTTAAAACTCAATCACTCTATTAACAGTAACATAAAATTTTAGAGTTTAGCTACTATAATTTTCTGAAATTTATTTTTATTGCATTAAAAATGTGTGTTGAAAAGAAAGTTATTATATATGTAGAAGTTGTAAATGTGAAGAACATTTATAAGTTAAAATCTTTCATAATTCAAAGTCATAAAGATTTTTTTTTATATTTTCTGACAAAATTTATATCAAATATATAATAGAATTTAATTCCTAGTCTTTAACTCTTCAGAGAAGAAATCAAAACCAAGTAATAGCATTCCTTACATGATCTTTCTTCATCTAGATAAGTAAAAGGCAAAAAAAAAAAAAAACTCAAACCAAATTTATATATATAAATGGTATGTTCTACTAATTATTATTTTTATAGCATTAGCTAAATACCAAGATGGTTGCCAATAAGAAACAGGAGTTGGTATACTTGTGAGTTTAGAGCAATTTCAAGATGTTTACGGACTAAAAAAGATTGAAAATTAAGTAAAATTTAATGTAATGTACCTTATAATATATCCGCAAACACTTCAAGCACGAAAAGTATCAATAGGTGTACATATACTTAATCAAATAGTACGTGAAATAAATGATCAAGAATTTGAAGAATGATTGACGATTGAATATCTTTTCGTAGCATATATCAAATGAATCAAAGATTTGTTCTTCGGTGAATTTCACCTACAAATATTCTACTGTTTCTTTGTTGGGTAAAAGATCTGCAGAAAATTTATCTATATATTTAAAAAATGGTAGTTTTTTTCTATAATGATGAAATTTAAAATTGTATTGAACAATTATAATTGATTCCAAATTTTAAAAAGTGTTGATTTGTTGCCTACAATTTTTCGGTTGATATAATATTTCATATTTTTTATGCTATTAAAAGGGAGACATGTACTGTTCCACCAAAGAGGGAGACATGTACGTGTGTTTTCTATAAAGGAGGAGGCAAAATAGAGCAAACATTAAGGAACAATGACAACAAAATAACTAATTTAAATTCAAATTTAAAAATAAGTGTTGGTAGCTTAGTTTTCTTTATTTTCTTCATTATATATTTCAAATTTAAATTTGAATATTTCTAAATTGCATTTTTTTGAAGCATTTCCTTAAACCTCTAAAAATATGCTAAATATAAATAGCCAAAAATGTTTCGATTTTCAGTTTTCATTTTTTTCCTTTAAAATAGAAATTTGAAGCATTTAAGGCGCACGATACCACTGTTCCATTGCTACCGGTAAGCGCACGTTAGCTTTGTGCGGTTTCGTCGAAAATGGCTAGGGGACGGCCATAGAAGGACATGATTGAGAAACCTGGACTTGGGAAGGGAAGACTATTCAAGCTATGGGGAAAGCTAAAGAAGGGAATGAGAAGGGGTCTGCAAGCTCGACCAATGGAAACAAAGAAGACTGGCCCCTCTTTGTCGAGCTCAAATCCTCTGTAGCAACTGTTGGGTTTTATAGGAGATAACAGCAACAACAAACAACTCGAGAACAACTCCAGTTCCAGTTGCTGTAACTGAGATACAGGATATGGGGGGGGTGGAAAATTAAGCCAGATCTACAGGAATAACTCCTCCGCAACCAACCCTAGAGCCTCTTGCCGAAAGGAATGAATGGGATGAAGTAGAGAAGGAGTTAGAAAAGTGGGAAAATGCTTTGATTTTGTATGTTGTAGGACATGAACCTACCATTGTTGCTGTAGATAGATTTATTGCAAACCAATAGAATTTTACTGCCAAGCCTAAAGTATTCTACCACAATGATGGGTACTTCCTAGTAAGATTTAATTCGAAGGAGGATAGGGATGAAGTGTTCCTTACAGGATCATACACAATAAGCAGAGAGAGTTGGCACAATAGCCACCAAAGACTTAATGTGACATTAAGTCACAAGTCTTGAATAATTTGTGGTATAATTAATGACATCTTCCACATGTCCTAATTGGCACATACAAAAGACCTCACTAAGTTTTTATATCTCCACTTTGGTCCCCTCTTCTTTTCCAACTAATTTGGAATAATATATATATATATCTATTTGCATTTGTTAAAAATTATATTAGAAGAGAAAAAAGCCAAACGGGAATGAAGAGCAGCTCGTTTTTCCTGTTGTTAAAATTGACGATTCTGGCGAGTTTTTCGGCCACAATATCCATTTTCAAGGTAAAATCATCATCATCTCCTACTCCATTTTCATTTTNGCCACCAAAGACTTAATGTGACATTAAGTCACAAGTCTTGAATAATTTGTGGTATAATTAATGACATCTTCCACATGTCCTAATTGGCACATACAAAAGACCTCACTAAGTTTTCATATCTCCACTTTGGTCCCCTCTTCTTTTCCAACTAATCTGGAATAATATATATCTATTTGCATTTGTTAAAAATTATATTAGAAGAGAAAAAAGCCAAACGGGAAAGAAGAGCAGCTCGTTTTTCTTGTTGTTAAAATTGACGATTCTGGCGAATTTTTCGGCCACAATATCCATTTTCAAGGTAAAATCATCATCATCTCCTACTCCATTTTCATTTTTACTCCATTTTATTTTTAAAACCAACTTTAAAATGATTTTTCCGCCATTTTAGAAATTTGAGAAATATTCCATAATCACTTGATAACTCATTAGTAGATACATTTGTTAGTTTAAAAGCATTAAAAAAATGTTTCGCCATTGCAGGAGCTAAATTTTATACCCTGATCTCATCCAGTCGCGTTTTTGTACGGATTCCGTACCTCATAGACTGATACTATAATCTAGTATCGATATTTATAGTCTATAATGGCAATAGCTAAATTTGTTGTTGCTGGTGGAGATTATATGGGAGTATGGGAGGAGACCCCCAAAAGCTGGAATTGAAAATCTTTTACTAAGACGACAACGCCCATTGCGGTGCGTCGCAATGGTTCATATGACAATATGATTGCAAGCTTAATTGAGGTCAGTGTGTTAACTTGCGAGCCAAATGACTTGGTGATTATCTATTAAATGAATAGGAGGGGAAAAATACATCCCACATTCATAAAAAATGATTGGCATGTTAGCTTGTACATGTTAGATAGTAGTATTGATGGCTCTAGGCCTACATTGAGGATACATGTCAATGTGAGGCCTCCAATTGAACCAACAAATTCATTTAACGATGACAATGATTTTATTGGAAATGAAAGATTGGGTGATCATTCAAAGGAGAGCTTGGGTGTTCATTCAAATGAGAGTTTAGGTGATCATTCAATGAATACACATGATGATCCAACTAATCTGGAAATTCAGCCAGTAGATGCGGAAGATCCCAAACGCGAATGTTGAGAAGAAATGCATGGAGAACAGGAATTGAGATCACAATCCAACCATTCCCTCTCCGATGGAACTAATTCATGCATAAATCAAACTTTCAATAACAAGAATGAGTTGCAATTGTTATTAGCCGAAGCGGCGGCAAAGAAGGCTTTTGATTTTGCTACTTTTAGGAGTTGTACTAAATATTTAAAGGTGAAATGTGTATCTCAAAATTGTGCATGGATGTTGCTACTTTGAGGAGTTACATCCTTACATCATACTTATGCTTTCTCAAACATTGTTCTAGGGATGTTGATTGTATAACCACAACTCTTCCTCATACATCTCTAATCACCACACCCAATTTATGTGGACTCTTACATGATCATATGACTTCTTTAAACTCATTTAATTGGATAAATTTAAAAAATATAATGTATTATTAATTAATTGTTGTCTTTTCTAAATTCTACTAGTTTTGATTTACATATAAGTGTCAGATTCTAGTAGGTGAAGTATCGACAATGCTTTCAAATAGATATAAACCCGAATATACCTTACTAATGTCAGAGTGTAAATCTCATTGGTCATACACACACCACGCACATAGAGATGTATCGATTGTACAAAGGGTCTATATATTTTGATAACCAGTAAATATTTACATATACAAAATTTACAACGGTAACAAAAGTTCAAATTCCACTTTTTCAACGGTAATATCTGGTTATTTTTTAGTATAAAAGGAAGGCAATCCCTCATAAATAACTCAAACACCTCCATTTTTACAATGTCTCAAGCATCTCAAACATCCAAAGCAAAAAAGTCTTACAATTGGCATTGTGGTAATCCAACTACGTTGAGGACGTCACACACCGATACAAATCCAGGTTGACAATCCTTTAATTGTGCAATTGACATATGCTCATTTTTTAGGTCTCTTGAAAATGAATCATCAATGAGTAGCCCATCAAATTTTCAAGGCTTTGCCAAATTTGAATTATTAAAAAAGCTACAGGAATCCGAAGAAAATAGGGATCTGCTAATGACTTTCTTAAAAGAAGCCGAAGAGCAGAGGAATCACTTGAAAGTGTTGCTAAAAGATGCTGAAAGAGATAGAGATCAACTAAAAGAAAGGTTGATTTTGGCAGAAGAAAAAGAAAAACGCCTAAAAACTGTATTGTGTGATTTATTTTTGGTGTTTGCTTTTTGGAAATGTGTAATAAAAATGTAGTCTGAATAAATTTATTGCACTCTCTATTTATTGCACTCTTATATCTTTCATTTTTAATCGATAATGTTATAATCACTAGTGATAGCAATCTATAGTATTAAACATACAACTTTATTATCGATAATTGACTGCTAAATAATTTTACTCCATAAAAGTAAGAAACTAAAGTTAAGCAAAAATCACATACTATTAAAACATAGATTCATAAAACCCTCTTCAAAATAAAACATGTTAAATTGTTTCTCAAAACTACCATTAACCATATACAAAAATATCTATAATCTTTCAGATGTACATTTTTCTCCTCAGAAAGAGTAAAACCACAAATTTCAAAATGTCTTAAAATGTCAATACTTTAAAAACTATTGCCTTAAAATGTCAATACTTCAAAATCCATTGTCTTAAAATGCCAAGAGCCACAAAAACCATTGTCTTTAAATGCCAATACTTCAAAAACCACTTCAATTGTTTTTTTCTTCACCATTAATCTCACCAATGAGTTCCATAACGATACTCATCACATCCACTGATCATTTTCAGCACAGTCATCTTCTTCTTTTTCTTATTCATCATCTACTAACTTCTCCTTTGTTTTTTATTCTTCCTTCTGTTCTGCCACTTCATCAATTGCATTACCTGTCACTTCATCAACAATATCAATTGTCACTGGATCAACTACACCTGCCACATCATTAACTGTCATTGTCACTTCATCAACAACATCAACTGTCACTGGATCAACTGCACCTGCCACTTCATCACCTGTCACTTCATCAACAACATCAACTGCCACTTCATCAATTGCCACTTCATCAACAACTGTCACTGGATCAACTGCACATTCTACTTCATCACCTGCCACATCATCAACTACCACTTCATCAACTGCATCAACTGCAACTTCATCAACATGATCACCAGTCACTTTATCAACAACAATAACTGCCACTTAATCAACTCCATCCGTAAAGTATTTATCAATTGCAACAAAGTCTTCATCAACTGCTGCAAGGCCTTCATCAACTGTTGCAAAGTCCACATGTACTATATTACTTTGACAAAAAATATTGGAATAAATTACTTGACACTAACAATGAATACATACACTAATTTAACTTTCTTCTGTTATTTTTTTAATTCTTTTCAATTCTTCTCGTAAATAAGCAACAACTTCAACCATTGATCGCTCAAGGGATAAAACATGTTCACTCAGATTTTCTAAATTCCCATCATTAGAAGTATTCAATACATTTTTCTGTTTACTAGAAACATAATTCACACAAGATTGGACAATATTGTGATCGCCCAAATATTCATCGTCTGCGCTCTCTACTCGAGGACAGTCACGCCTTTCAATTGGGCATTTAAGACATCGATGACCGCTCCCTTCACTTCATCTGTATATGGCTTAAATGTTGCCATGTAATTCTGCTCCATCTCACAGACAGTAGGGGTAAGGTATGGGTGCACAAACTAAAAAATATATATATAAATATTACACAATGTTCACTTATTTAAAAAAATTGTTAGATAATAACAAATAAATGTATANAAATTACTTGACGCTAACAATGAATACATACATTAATTTAACTTTCTTTTGTTGTTTTTTTTATTCTTTTCAATTCTTCTCAATCTTTCTTCTCGTAAATAAGCAACAACTTCAACCATTGATCGCTCAAGGGATAGAACATGTTCACTCAGATTTTCTAAATTCCCATCATTAGAAGTATTCGATACATTTTTCTATTTACTAGAAACATAATTCACACAAGATTGGACAATATTGTGATCACCCAAATATTCATCGTCTGCGCTCTCTACTCGAGGACGGTCACGCCTTTCAATTGGGCATTTAAGACATCGATGACCGCTCCCTTCACTTCATCTGTATATGGCTTAAATGTTGCCATGTAATTCTGCTCCATCTCACAGACAGTAGGGGTAAGGTATGGGTGCACATACTAAAAAAAAAAGAATATAAATATTACACAATGTTCACTTATTTAAAAAAATTGTTAGATAATAACAAATAAATGTATATCTTCGTACTTCTTCCTTTGTACTAAAATAGATCACCTTCAACTATATTATTGGTCTTTGATGTGTACCATCTGAGTAAACGGAGAATGGGCAGTGGAGTGTCCAAGAACTTCCCGGCATACTTTCCAAGATATGAAAAAGCCTCATATATCCAAACCTGAAATCCATAATACAACAAACAAATAAATAGTCTATGAAGTACTACACAAATAAATAAGAGTATCATAAATCGACTAAATAGTTGATAATAAGTACTAGAAATTCCCAGGGAAAACCGTACAGATCATAACATGCATTCTTCTTTTCATTATACATTTCCCCTTGCTTACTCAAATTAATTTGATTCTTCAAATAGGTCAATGTTAAATCAAATGACTCTTTTCCCCATGGATAATTGTTGAAGAAATCCAAATCATCTGCCATCTTTATGTGGTTTGAATCCACAATCTTAGACCGATCATGGGCAAGTAACATCGAGTGGACGAACAAAACTAAAGAGCACTTCAATTTCTGCTCCTTATTTAATTTGTTACACTTGATTAATCTCATCAACTTTGCACCAATGATGTTCTTGTTCCTTGTCACTTTGAAATAAAAATTCTCTCCTTTCCTAAGAACTTTGTTCAATTTTGATTCACGGGGTATGCTGAACAATTCAGCCCCGTAATCAATGTAAATTCTTTTAAGCCAAAATATGCAGGCTTATCATTCACACAAAACCAAATTTCATGCAATTTTTTGTCATTTCCCACCCATTGCAACAACATATAATGGACAATCTGTCCATTGAACTTAAAATAATCCGAAATATTCCTCAAATGTCCGAAGAAAGTACCCTTAAATTCATTATAAAGTTTCTGTTCAACCAGAATTTTTTTAAAGTCACGATAAAACTTGATCTTACAAAGATCTTGGCTGGAAATGATCCTACTTCCTCTAACCACGTTGCTAGGTCATACAGCTCACCAGAGATATCTCTTGCACAAATGGGCAAGGATAGAGGATCTTCCTCATCTCTACTACTCTCTTCGCTTTCACTTTTCCCTTCACTACTCTCAACATTATCACTTTCATCAGGACTACTGTCCTGGTAATTGTCAATCTCCACCATTATTTTCATTTCTGAATCAGACTCGGGTTCTTCGACTGCATTTTTTTCTTCTTACAAGTTTTTAAAACTTCTTCAGCCGTTCGTTTTTAATGCTAGAAGCAATAGCAGCAGATGGTTTAGTTCTTCCACCTCTAGTTTTAGCCATACTTTATAATCTACAAGCAAAAACATATTTATCGACCACTAGTTTATTAACATAAACAGAGTAAATCTCAAATAAAATATGTAAAACAAACAGCAGATCCAACAGAAATCAATAATGTGATTGACAGAAACGCAACGAAAGTCGATCAAAGTTTAGTAAATATTTCAAAATCAATAAGCGAAATAAATATAAATATAATTTTAAAAAATAAGCAACCAAATAGGGCTAAATATTTAGATACAAATAAAAGCGTCATTAGAGACAACAAATACACTGAATACAACGAAAAAACTTCATCCCAAACAAGAACATCAACAAAAACAATCAAGAAAAAGGGGCCATTAAATCATTAAACTACCATAACAAAATAAACAACCAAATATGGACAATAATTATCGAAGAACACCATTACAGAAGGTTTAACTTACCAAAGATGAGGGCTTTAATTTGAACTTGGAGAAGAAGATTGAAAAAAATAGATGATGATTTGAGAGGGGTTTAGGACGATGAAAAGTGAGAAAAGTTTGTATAAGTTAATGGAAGAGAAGTGTATGGGGAAGAGTAGCGTATGATTACACTGGAAGAGAAGTGTGTGGGGAAGATGAAAAGCCCTTGAACTTGGAGAAGAAGAAACGTCGGAACAAATATTCAGAAAAGGTACCTCAATTTTCATCAATAAATAATATTTTATCAGAATATAATATTTTTTAAAATGTATTGGGATTATAATATATTTTTGTAAAGTTATATATTTCCCTAAGTTTTAAAAACAATAAACAAGCCCATGACCCCACATTCACAAATATACCCCAAGTTTTAAAAAGGCCAAAGAGACCCATGACCCCACACTTTTTCCTTTTTAAAAAGCCCAACCCTAGAAAATAAAGCAAAAATAAATTAAGTTGGTATAGAGTAAATTAAGTTATAAAGGTGTCCCGAATGCCAATTCTTCTCCACTAAGCAATAGGCCCATTATTATGAAGTTGTAGGATGATGACTTCGAATTTCATACAAAAATCCTCCAAATGATTCCTATTTGGGTAAGACTTCCTAATTTGTGATTGAATTGTTGGAAAATGGACTCTTTGAGTAGAATTGGGAGTGGGCTTGGGGTGCCGCTATATGCAGACGATTGTACCACGATAGTAGAAAGGATATCGTTTGCTCGTATTTTGGTGGAGATGAATGTTACCAAACACTCCCTCAATCAGTAAATGTTATGGATCCTAATGGGAGGGGTACACAAAAAGTACACTATGATTGGGTTCTGGAATATTGTGGTACTTACCTCCAGTTGGGGCAATCATGTAAACAACGTAAACCAGCTACATGACAAGAAAAAGAGCCACCTAAACCAGCTCACATGGGCAATAAGGGGAAGGTTGTGAAGAAACTTTGGCATAAGAAGTCCCTAAATGATGCTCACAAGAAGGCCATCTCTATGCTTGCAGGCACACTAGTCACTACACAAGAGGAGCAATGGCAAAATGTGAAAGGTAAGTCTAAAATCATCCCTCATCCAGCACAGAATACAGTGGATACCAGAAATGGATTCAACCCGCTGGTCATTGGAACCATACCAACGAAACCTCTTAAGAGTATGGGGATGGACACGAGCCAGGATATAGGGGGGGTACTTCCAATCAACACGATCCAAAATGAATCTTTTTAGTTGGAATGTTAGAGGTATGAATAAAGCTTACAAGAATAGGGAATTTAATGATTTCTTAGGGAAATATAGCACAGGCTTAGTTTCCATTTATGAGCATAGAGTTCAAGAGAATAAAGCGCAAAGAATAATTACTAAGTTTGGCAGAAGATGGTCTTGGTGTCACAATTACATATGTAGTGATAGAAATAGGATTTGCATCCTATAGGACCCGAATCACATTGTTTTTATAGTTGAAGCTATGATGCAATACATTCATGGTAGAGTATGTGTGGAAAACTCTCAAATTATGTTCAACTTAACTGCAGTATATGGGCTTCATACGATGGAGGATAGGAAAATACTATGGTAGGATCTCAGAGAGATACATATGAACCAGCAAGAGGCTTGGCTAGCACTGGGAGATTATAATGCTATACCTGATCCTGAAGACAGAATACGAATCCAATTAGAGAAATGGAAATTGTGGACTTTAATGAATTCCTACTTGACACTAGTATGACTGAAATGCGATCAAGTGGTAAGAGTTTCACTTGGACTAACAACCATGTTTCTAGCAAGATCCATAGACCTATAGTCAATAGGGGAGTGGATGTTGATGTTCCCACAACTAGAAGTCCATGTTACAGACCCAAAATTTTCAAACCATTCTCCACCTAGAGCCTAGATTGCTATGGAAAACTATGCATACCCAAAACCTTTCAAATTCTTGAATTGTATAGCAGATCATGAAAAGTTTTTGGAGGTCGTGCAGAGAGGGTAGCTTTATAGTAGAAGAGAGAGGTTTATGAAAAGTGTTTGGAAGACTCTTAAACGAATCAAGCATGTCCTCAAACTGATTAACACCAAAGCCTTTAGAGGGGTGGGTGATCAACTTAATACTTTGAGACAATAACTAAACAATATCCAAACCACCATGAGACATCATGTGCATGATCACGATATTTTTAGACAGGAGAAGGACATAAGTTACAACAAGAAAAATGGGACAACAATGTTGAGAGTATCTTAAACCAGAAATTTAGAATGACTTGGCTAAAATTAGGAGACACAAATAACTCCATTTTTGCTAGCATGAAATCTAGAGTATCCCATAACAGAATCAAAAGTCTCACTACATTAGCTGGTATTGTCCTACTCAAACAAGATGAGGTCACAAATGAGATAATAAGTTTCTACAGAGGTCTGCTGGCAACTGTAGCTACACATTTACCTAGTTACCTGCCATAAATCCAAATGTGATAAGAAATGACCCTATGCTGGAGATACAACATCAACTGAAGCTCATTGAATTTGTTACTAAAGAGGAAGTCCTAAGTGCACTTAAAGGGATGGAGGACTCAAAAGCACCAAGATATGATGGTTACAATGCTTATTTCTTCAAGAAATCATGGAGTGTCTTAGGCAAAGAGGTCACAAATGTTGTCTTGGAATACTTCTCAACTAGAAAAATGTCTAAGGCCACAAACTGCACAACTATAACACTGATTTCAAAAGTCAAGAACCCAACTAAGATCACTGAATATAGGACAATATCATGTTGTACTATTCTCTATAAGCTCATCTCAAAGGTTCTAACAAGTAGGATGAGAGTGGCAATGGATGGGCTAGTGCATGCTAGCCAATCTGCTTTGTTCTCAGAGAGTGATCACTAATAACATTATCATGAGCCATGAACTCATCAAGTGGTATGGAAAGAAACATATCTCCCCTAGATGCATAATGAAGATAGATATAAAGAAATCTTATGACTCCATTGAATGACCTTTTCTAGAGCAGGTACTGAAATTTATGAATTTTCCACCTCTCTTTGTGAATTGGATTATGACTTGTGTTACCACAATATCTTACTCTATCCTCATTAATGGTGTGCCTATTGTCCTGTTCAATGCAAAAAAAAAGGCCTTAGACGGGGTGATCCCATGTCTCCTTATCTCTTTGTGTTGTCTATGGAATACTTGAATAGACAACTACAAACTTTGAAGAACCAATCCAATTTTAATTTTCATCCCAAATATGGGAAGCTGTCCATCACACATCTTCCCTTTGCTGACGACTTACTACTATTTAGTAGAGATGATCTAACACTTGTTCTCATTCTCTATGAATGGTTTAATGCATTATCTAATGCATCTGGTATGGTAGCAAACAATGAGAAGAGCTCTATCTATTTTGGAGGTGTAACAGTGGCTGAGCAGGAAGCAATATTACGAAGTTTGGGATTTGTCAAAGGTATCTTTCCTTTCAAATATCTTGGCATCCCTCTCACATCAAAGAAGACAACCATTATCTAATATAAACCACTACTAGATAAGATGTTGGATATGATAAAATCTTGGACATCTAGATTTTTGTCATTGATGATCAAAACTATCTTATTTTCTATCCAAGTATTTTGGGCGCAAGTTTTCATCCTTCCAAAAAAGGTGATCCAAGTGGCAACATCATTGTGTAAAAAGTTCTTGTGATCTGGTGAAGCTGACACTACAAAGACATCACTGATAGCATGGGACAAATTTTGCAATCCAAAAGCAGTGACACTACAAAGAGATCACTGATAGCATGGGAGAAATTTTGCAATCCAAAAGCAGCAGGGGGACTGGGATTCGTGGATGTTACAGGAATAGAGCTGCAATTTACAAACATCTATGAAACCTTTGCTTAAAGAAAGATAGATTATGAATTCAATGGATTCATGCATATTAAATCAAAGGGGTGGGGGGGTGGGGGTATCTGGCATACAAAAGCCCCTCAAGCATCTTGGATGAGAAAGAAGGTTCTGAAAGTCAATGATAGTTTTGAAGCTGCTAGATAAAATGAGCAAGAAGTGGTTATAAATAAGTTCAGTACAAAGCTAATATACTCTAAGTTGAGGGGAACTTATACCAAAGTAGATTGGAAAAAGTGTTACGACCCAAAAATAAATGTGATGGCACTCGTCTTATCCCACCAAGACAAGTCAATCTAAAACTCAAATATCACAAACTATGCGGAAGTAAGACATTGAAANCAGGAATAGAGCTGCAATTTACAAACATCTATGGAACCTTTGCTTAAAGAAAGATAGATTATGAATTCAATGGATTCATGCATATTATATCAAGGGGGGTGGAGGGGGGGGGGGGGTATCTGGCATACAAATGCCCCTCAAGCATCTTGGATAAGAAAGAAGGTTCTGAAAGCCAATGATAGTTTTGAAGCTGCTAGATAAAATGAGCAAGAAGTGGTTGTTATAAATAAGTTCAGTACAAAGCTAATATACTCTAAGTTGAGGGGAACTTATACCAAAGTAGATTGGAAAAAGTGTTACGACCCAAAAATAAATGTGATGGCACTCGTCTTATCCCACCAAGACAAGTCAATCTAAAACTCAAATATCACAAACTATGCGGAAGTAAGACATTGAAATCTCAAAATATTATAAGTGAGGATAACTATGTCAACTTAATAAAACCCCAAAACATGGTTATCACGTGTACAAACCTCTAAAGTCTTACAATTGATTCAAAGAAACACACGAGTCTCAAGTGACATTGTTTCTAGAATATAACAAGATCATAAATAAGGAGAAATAAGGTCCGCTGAGATCACAAGCAGCTACCTTACAAACCTTCACAAGAAGCCTCAGACAAGAAAGAAGAGAAATTATCACGAAGATCGGGCTAGTAACCTACAAAAATGTAGAAGTAAGGGGTGAGTACCAAACAACACCGTACTCAGCAAGTAAACTTCTAAACACAAGCTAAAGGAATAGAATGTGGGTACTCTTTTCACCCCAACCGAACCTCCATAACTACAACCTGCATAAAATCAGCTCAACCTAACAGTTCACAATTTTCATTGCACGCAGCTCATCAACAACACTCTAACAATTACATATTCTCAACAACAACTCAATATTCATCAATCAAAAGTTCCACAAAAAGGCACTCACAAGTCAGCAACACACAAGATCAAGTTCACCAATGATAAAGATGTGCAATGTCAAGTATAGTGATGCATGTCTGACCTAACGATACACACATGCTGTCTTATAGTCCGAGACTCATGGGGGACATATCTATCCATGCATCCGTCGCGGCATGTGACACGACCCTCAATAATAGTATCCGTCACAACGTGCAATACGTTTCTCGATAATAGTAGTCGTCACGGTGTGTGACACGTCCCTCGAAATGGTACAACCTCTTTAATTTCTTATTATTCCTCAATTCACACAACACTTATCACAATCATTTCTCAGAATCAATGCAAATGACATGTTCACACAAATAATGAGGATATGACTATTTTCATAACAATGCCCAATTCACAACAACACAATTGTGATACAACATTGACAACTAATCAATAAGCCTTTCAAACTAGTCTCAACCCATCACACGCCAATAATTAAGCACATTGCCTTTTATTACCCTTTTTCCATCATTAGAATTATTCAACATGGACAAGTAAACCCATCACCAAGTCCCATTACTCTCCAACACATACCATAAGGAAATACACAATTTTATGCACTTAGAAGGGTTTAGAAATCCACTTGCCTCAAATAATCAAACAATCACTCTGAGGCTTGAGTTTTTCCCCTTTCGTTGAGCTTCCAAATTAGTGCAATCTAATCAAATAAATAACCACAATAAGATTTCAAATCTAACAACATCCATTTTACTATAGGTCTAACCTAGACCCCAAAACTCACATAGATCTATAATCAAGTTCCTAATTTTGATGTCAATTAACATATCAACTCTCATATTTTCTAAATCTCAAGTCTAGGATTAAGTCTCAATTTTAAAAAGTAATTCCTCAATTCTTAAAACTAACGCAAAATAGGAACTGGCCAAGTATCAAATTAATGGGAAAAAAATCATCAACCTACACCCATATGTCAAGTTTTTCCAGTGATTAGTCTATCATTAACATCCATCATTTCACCATCATTACTGCTCAAATTTCTTAACCACCAAATCAACAATACTACACCCACTAACTTATAATGGAAAATCAACAAAAAATACGTTGTCCTTCAAAAAGGAAACAATTTTTCCTTAGAATAATGGCCGTCTCACATGTGGTGCAATTTTCTTATAAAATTTGAGAAATAACAAGGCATCTCAAGAGGATAACCGACTCCAAACTTTCCAATTCTTATCTAAGTTCTAACCTAATTAATTAATATCAATGATATAAGTTCTACCCATAATACAATACAAGAATGGTGTGGTTTACCTTATGCAAATTGGTCAATAGTTTTGACAATCGCCGAAATTGGCCAGTAATTAGTCTCGTTTGAGAATTTGAGCCGAAATTGGCTTATACAACTACTAAAATTATATTAAATCCTATTAACTTAATTTAATACATGGGTCAAATAGTATAGGGTGTTAAATAAATTATGGGCTTGGCCCATTAACTAATTACTGAAACTAAAGAATATTAAAAAAATTACCCGCTAATTAAATAATCGTAGCTGAAAGAGCAAGAAAGGCTAGTGTATAACAATGATGGCACCCCAAAATGAAAGTTTATATTATTCCTAGCTACTTCAAAGAGATTGTTGACCGGAGATATATAGACTAGCCAGATGGAAGATTATTACTGATATATACCTCATGTGTGTTATGTACCAATATAGATGAGACTTTGGATCACATTTTCTACTGCAATACGAGACAAGGTGCTACAATGGATGGACATCCAAAGATGGTCAATGGAATGGAAGGATGAGCTAAGTTGGGCAATTGTTTATGCAAATGGCAAATCATCGCAGGCGAGCTTACACAGATTCCCCTAGCATGTTGCTTGTATTCAACATGACATGAGAGGAATATACACAAGGATCTTCCAGATGAAACAAAGATATATCCCAAAGCACTCTTGCGAGAAATCATTCAAACTATCCACGGTAGAGCTGTTGGTTTCCCCGTTTGAGACCAAACCTAAATGGACTTAACTACTATCCTTAGCAGATGAAAAGTTAGGCCTTTACATGTTTAATTGTGACTCTTTGTTGAATACTGCGTCCTAATTTTTGTGGTACTGACATATGATACTTTTTTACCTTTCCTATTATAAATATAGATTTTATTTTATTTAGTTTTAAATACTCGAGTAAATATTTCAAGGTTATTATTCATTTTATCATAAATGTTGTTAATTTATATTTTACAATAATATAACTATTGATTAATAATATTTCTTTTACTTAGTAATTTTAGGGTTACCCATTTTATATATTTTTGTAGATTTTTATTATTTAAACTCAAATATCCATATTGAGTACAAATTTTTAATTTTAAAATTTGGTTAAATTTTTCCACATCTCTAAAATCCTCCTAATTCCTAAATATATATTTCCTTTAGATGGAAGAATAAAATCTCTTTCCAAAAATTGCTCTCCTCCTCTCAACCTATTTATTTGTTTTACTTCCTTTTCCACGAAATTTTGTCAAAAAAAATCATCCCCCAAATCATTTTTTTCCCTTTTTACTGAAGCTCCTACGTTCTTTTCTTTCTTCTAAGAAAATATTAGGTTTTTTTTTTCTTTTTTCCCCCAATATTATGTTCCTCTCCATTATAAATGAACATCAGCATGTAGGGTTGAAACTAGCGTCCATTCACTTTTCAGTTTTCATATTTTTCCTTTAAAATTGAAATTTGAAACATTTAAAAATCCTTTTAACTTTTTCGTTACAGTTTTTTTTAACCAAACAAAAATCATTTTTTCTATTTTAAATAGTTAGATTAAAATTTATGTTTTTTAAAATAATAGTTTTAGAGCATTTTCAAAATGTTTTTAAGAAATTAAAATTCTTAAATATTTGTGTTGGTGACATGTGACACTTTTTACCCCTCCTATTATAAATATATAGATAGATTTTATTTTATTTGGTAATAAATACTTGTGTGAATATTTCAATGTTGATAATTTATTTATTTTACAATAATATTACTATCGATTAAATAATATTTCTTTTACTTAGCAATTTTAGAGTTGCCCATTTTATATATTTTTGTAGACTTTTATTTAAACTCAAATATCTCTAAAATCCTCCTAAATATGTATTTCCTTTAAATGGAAGAATAAAATGTCTTTCCAAAAAGAATTTGTTACCTATTTTTACTCCTCCTCTCAACCTATTTATTTATTTTACTTCCTTTTCCACGAAATTTTGTCAAAAAAAATAAAATCAGCGCATCCGTTTTTACTGAAGCTCCAACATTGTTTTGTTTCTTCTAAATAAGATTAGGGTTTTCTTCTATTTTCCCCAATATTATGTTTCTCTCCATTAGAGATGACACACATAGCCATCACCATCACCTATCACCATTCACTAAAGACATAACCAACAATTCCCTATCAAAAAATGTTTTTTTTTTCTTGGTGAGGAGGATCGACAGCAGCTCCACCCCAACTCCATTATCAAACCTCCGGGCACTAGATGGCATAGGCGAAGTCAGGATTAAGAATTTGGAGTTCTAAATTTCTTTAATAATTGTCAATCAATTTTGTTAGGGGTTCACAAATTGATAAACAAATATATTTAATAAGCTTTCTAGTATAAGAACCCATGAACCCCAACCTAACTCCATATCTGCAGTAGATGGACACAACTCATGATCACAACAAGAAAGAATCCAGTTAAGCTGCAGGCAAGTTCTCCTTTATGTCACCATTCATATTGCTTCGAATTTGATATCGAAGAGAGTAAATTATTTTTACATTTTGTTACTCACCAACTCTCCATAGCTAATTGGGAATGCTTTATTTTTGGCTGATTAATTGATGTTACTTTTTATTTATGACTCACTGGAATAGGGTCTCCGATAAAGAAATCATTTCGAGTCTTTGTTTTTTTTTTGGTGATCAAAGGATTATATATATATATCGAAATATTGTTTTGGGATGGACCGATTACAATTTTTTGTGCCATTGAATTGGTAATACTGTCAATATTACAAGAATTATTTTTTCTAACAAAAGTAGTCCCAGAATGTTTGCCTGTACAGCTTCTATGTCATATACCAGGGGGGAAGTTCCAATAAGGGTCTCTTTGATTTCGAGTCTTGATATTACTTGTCGGGGAATCACAAATAAAATCGGGATGAATATATATATATATATATATATATATATATATATATATATAGTTGGAAAACTCCATTATAACTGGTTGTTAAATTTGAGTATTATCTAATTAATTTGGGGGATACAGTGGTTCAAATTTTTTGTCAATTTTTTTTTTCTAAGTGCTTTAGTGGAAATATGATTACATCTTCTTCAACTCATCTTAGTTTAACTGTAGAACAATTTTCCCATGTTTGTTTGAAGAAATGTCACTGACCATGAAATAAACCCATCAAATTAGTTTAACGATAAGAACATACCTACTATCACTTCTTTACATGTACATCACTTTGAGTTCAACCATAATAAATGGAGGATCAATGTGAGAAGCCGAGCTCAATTGGAGTCATCGCCCCCAGGAGGGGTTCAAGTACGTAAGGGAGACAATGAAAAATAGGCAGGCTATAGCTGACTTCTTATATGAAGCACAGATATAGCTTTATAAAAATAAAGCTACTTGTTACTCCCTTCTTTTCTAATTTTATATGTCACTCTTATAGAAGTTTCAAAGACTTGACAATTTATTATTATGTTAAATTATCAACATGCTTTCACTAAATTCAACATCATATAAATATTTTTAAGTTTTTACATAACTTTTGAAGTATCGAAATATTTTATTTAGTACACTTGAATAATCTCTCTTAAAAACTTCTTTTCATCTTGTCTCAAGGCATTTAAAAAAGCCAATCATAAAAAAAAGTGGAATGGAGGAGTAACATCGCATTGGGCCTGTTTTCAGCCTTGTCAGATCATGATCTCACTCTCTCTCTCTCTCAACTTTAACTTTACGTGTTGTCAATTTATTTAAATTTCTATGTTGCACGCTTTACTTTAAGCATTTGATTTGGAAGCAACCAGGTTAGTTCTTTTATCCTTTATTCTCCTTTTCGTTATTTTATTTTTTGGATTAGTTTTTCCTTTTTATTCATGATATGTAAATACTTTAAGCATTTTATTGGAAACGGTCAGGTTAGTCTCTCCTCCTTTTATTGTTATTATTGAAAGTATTTTATTTCTTTATTTATTGTTTGGAGATCTTTCTTTGGTTGACCGGATTCAGGAATTGTGTGATTTCACTAGCTTTTTGTATGTGTTAAGTGTTAACTCGCATACCAAATCATCTAGTTCTTTAGACTTTGTTTTAATTAACAGTCGATTTCATATGATTAGACTTAATTTTGTTGTTTAAATAAAGAATAAGTGTGCATGTCTAACTATCTTATTCACCTTGATTTGTATTAATAATTAGATAATAATCGATTCACGCTTAGTTTATTTACTTGTCTTATTCATCACCTAACAAATTAAAGGTGCATTAGACATCATTCTACACAAACTAATTAAATTAAAAGGTCAATGAAATCAAGATTCGAGTAAGAGTTCAAATTATCTCAAAAGGAAGGTATTAAGCAACTTTCGAGGTTCATAAATGTGAGTCCCTACCGTATCTCATATAATTTGTATAGGGGTAAATTTTGGTAGTAGGAAGGTACGGGATATGGAGATGTAGGATATGGAGAAGTGGGCTATTGAGGAAGAGGTGGAGTTGTCATTTGGTATTTGGAGGGGTCTTGAGTCCATATACCAGCATCACAGAACCCGTTTCCTTCTTCTTTCGGTTCTCAGCTATTCCCCCAGATTGCAAAGCATTGTTGGTGGCTTGTAAAGGCTCCAAGTTAATGATAATTAGGGGTGTCAAATGGGCGGGTTGGGTTGAAATTGGAGATATTAAAATGGGTTGAAATTGAAATCGGGTTGGGTTTTGACCCACCCAAGTTTACTTTGGGCTCAAATGGGTTGGGTTCAAATGGGCTTAAAAATGGGTTGGGTCTTGATCCACCCAATTTGACCCGATTAATCTCAATAATTTGAACATAGTGATACTTAACTTTTATAATCACAATTCGAATTTCAACTCAAGATTTTTTTTAAAAAAAAGTAACAAATGGATACCTTTAATATAGGAACATATTTTAGTAAAGTGTTTTAAAATGGGTTGAAATTGGAGATTGAATTAGTCTCAATTGAGGATTCTCTTAAAATGGGTTAGGCTTGAATGGGTTGAAATTGAACTCAATTCAAATTATCTTGATCCCAACCCTTAAAATTCTAGCGGGTTACTTATGTTTGGGATCATTTTTTACACCCCTAATGATAATTACATTCCTATACCCTCTTCAATTCTCTCACCCAACTTAATGATGTCAACAAAGCTCTTTTCAGCAACGAGCATCATCCTAACATAATATTGAGTCTCTTGGGTGCGAATAAAGTAATCTTTCATCTATGACTCCTCCATAGGAGGTCAAGCTCTAGCAACTTCATATCTCCATCTAATAACATTGTCCAGAAAGGATTCATTCGGCTTCTTCTTCAAAATTTGGATGTAAAATCAAGCCGACGCATTTTCAACATTAAATCCTAATCCGATCATAAAATCTATGGCCATGTCTACCCATTCGATCCATTTGCGAGAGCCTTGCTCAATGTACCATGACAATGCCTCCCAACAAGACTTCTCATAAACAACTTCATTTAAATCTTTTCATCCCTTCCTACTCCCACAAGTTTATCACAGTACATGCATAAGTGAGCCATAGGGTCTCTAATGCCTTTGAACAACTCAAAATTTGGAGGTTTATACCATTTAGGTAGCTCAACATCCGGATGCATGGAAATGTCCTCGTAACACAGTCCCCCAACCTTTTGCTTCCTTCGACATGCAACACCTTATTAGCCAACTTATCCAACCTCTCTGACATGACTTTTATCAGAATATTCTGTTGGGAGGATTCTGACTCGTGATAGTCATGGGTGAGAGCGAAAGATTCAACATATATTAGATTAAGGGTATAGTTTCCGAGAATATGGGTATATGAGACATTCATAGTGGGTATGTCATGATTAAGTATTGGTTCATAAGTGTTTGTTTTGTTTTGGTGGTGGTAATGGTAAATTGGAATTTTGCATTTGGAGGGATCATATGTGTAGAGCTTGGTTAGATTTGAGTATTAGGTGGTGGAAGGTGATTTGGATGAGGTATGTGATTAGAGCTAGGTCGAGTTATGTTATGCAGTAGAGGGTGATTTTGCAGAGTGGTTTGGTTGGTGGTGGGTAGATTGTCAATGTGTTCCCCAAAAGGGGTGCCAAGAGAGATGGATAGTTTGGTCAGATCACACATGTTGGACACTTATTCTTTTAACTACATAATCTTACGCTCAAGTCTTATAACCAAATCATTGGCCAATTGTCCTCTCTCAGAAGTCTCCACTCTTCCATTAGTGTTATTGTTGTCAACCATTTTTCCTTTTGCTATGTAGCTTAATCTGCGAGGAGGAGGAGGAGAAGGAGGAGACCATTTTGGGTAGGCCAGAGTGTAAGGACATGTCAATCTTTGGGAATAGGAAAATAAAATGATAAGAAAAATGATGTTAGGAGATGAAAATAATATAATAAATTAATAATAATAACAGGTTATTTGAAGTAAACACATTAAATGCAAAGGACTTGTTGAGGCAAAGCAAGGCCTAAGATGATAAATAAGTGATGCACAAGAATTAATTATAGTCATTGTTTGCCAATTTGGAGTTTAGAGTCAAAGGAAATAAAGAAAATCAAACTTTTATTTATTGAATAAAATCCAATTATTACATCATAATTAAAAAAACAAAAACTGAAAATAAACTAAAGGGAAAATAGGGTAACATGGGAAAGTAAGCCTAAATAGAAAAGCATCTTCAAAGGTGTTGGTCTCTAATGTTGGGCACAATTTGCTCTCTCATCTCCGGAGTGACATCATAATCACAACTTAGAAGATTACGTGCCCATCTCCTCTCTCTTTCATCACCAAACCAAGGAAGAACCCCTTCGCTCAAGTCCCTATGCTCGGCATCTTCTAAGATCCACATGTAATATTCGTGCATATAGAAAGGTCATTGTTCTAGGATATCAATAGGCATCATCCTTTCCTACCTTCGTAGTATAATGTCAACTTGTGGGATGTCTGGCCCAAAGTTATACTTGTAGTGACCCATATGAGATCGCAAGGGTATCATTTGGATTTTTCCGAATTCACGAAGGACTCGGAGAGGTGCATATTGTTGAACACCATTCAAGCCAATAAGCTCAATGAAGTACAGATCGTCTCTTTTATTATGGCATGATGAGGATTCAACCAAAAATATCTCCATTTTTTTGGATGCGATAACCAGAAAGCTCTCTCATATACATGAACCAATCTTCCGCTCCTATAGTGAAAACAAAAAGTTTATCCTTTGGGAGTGACTACCAATTTTGTTCCCCATACCGTTCAGATTATCTATCAAGTTGGCCCTTTTGTAAAAGTGCTTGATGACTCATAGTTGCAACAAAAGGTTGAACCCCTCAGAAAAACTTCTACCCTTGACGCATGCAGACAGACCCCTTATCATTTCTGCTAGTATCATAGGCACTATAGTATTTGTAGGATTTAACATTCCTCGAGCTAAAACGCGGACCATATCACTCAAGCTAGAGTTGATATTTCCTTCCTCTCTAGGAAAGACTAATGAACCCATTAATGCAAGGGTAAAGAGACATTAAGACTATAACTTTTCCACTTTTCAGCGGAGTAGGCGAATTCTCTTCTAAAATTTTATAACTCTCATCATCCCCAAAACGTGGATATAGAAAGTCTATACAAGTCCATCCTTCCCTCAAACAAGTTTACTCTGTATTGTGATGCATTCCCAAATTTGTTAGAAAATACCTTGGTGATTGTTTGTAGGGTACACTCAATTGGCATTTCCGATAAGGAAGGTCAAGGAATCCACCAACTTCTTCAATTGGTGTGTTAATTCGAAGTCTCTGAATTTAAAAACCAAACTTGCAGGTCCCAAAACTTTAGCAAGACTTTGATTAGGAAATGATCATGTGTGACAAAGATGAGGAAAGTAAGGCCACCCAATAAATGATGCACCTCTAATTCACGATTCTTCTTAATATTCTTCCACCTATCTCTAAGCTTTTGGTTCACACCTACTACTATTCAAGTGTTGGAAAAATCTAGAGAGGTCATGACTCTGCAAATAAAACAATAAACAAATTTTAAACTCCATTTTGGTATACCTTCAGTCAATGTGATCACAATAATTGATCCAAGCCAAGTTATGCCAAAATGGAGTTTAGAATTTTTTTTATTGTTTTATTTTGTAGAGTCATGGCCTCTCTAGATTTTTTCCAACACTCGAATAGTAGTAGGTGTGAACCACAAGCTTAGAAGTTGGTGGAAGGACATTAAGAAGAATCGTGAATTAGAGGTGATCCATATATTGGGTGGACTTAGTTTCCTCATCTTTGTGACATATGATCGTTACCTATTCAAGGCCTTAGTAAGGTTTTAGGACACTGCAAGGTTGGTTTTTAAATTCAGAGACTTCGAATTAACACACTAATTGAAGAAGTTGGTGGATTCCTTGACCTTCCTTATCGGAAATGCCAATTGAGTGTACCCCACAAACAATCACCAAGGTATTTTCTAACAAATTTGGGAATGCATCANACTGAATTAACACCAATAATTGAAGAAGTTGGTTGGTTCCTTGACCTTCCTTATCGGGAATGCCAAATGATATTACCTCACAAACAATCGTCAAGGTCTTTTCTAAAAGAATTGGGAATGCATCACAATCCATAGTTTACTTGTTTGAGGGAAGGAGGGACTTGCATAGAATTTCTATATGCACGTTTTGGGGATTATTAGGGTTATAAAAAATTTAGAAGAGAATTCACATGCTTCGCTCAAAAGTGGAAAAACTATCGTCTTAATGTCTTTGCCGTTGCATTACTTGGTTCAATAGTCTTTTCTAAGGAGGAAGGAAAGACTAGCACCAACTTGAGTTATGTGGTCTGTGTATTAGCTCGAGGAAGGCTAAATCCTACAAATACTATAGTGCCCATGCTACTAGCAGAGATGATAAGGGGTCTGTCTGCCTGCGTCAAGTGTAGAAGTTTTTTCAAGGGGTGCAACCTTGTATTGCAACTATGGGCCATCAAGAACTTTTACAAATGGGCCAACTTGGAAGACATTCTGAACGGTATGGGGAATAAAATTGCTACTCACTCCAAAAGAATGAATTTTTTGCCTCCCCTCTAGGAGGGGAAGATTAGTTCATATATATGAGAGAGCTTTTTAGTTATCGCATCCAATGGAGATAGTTTTGGTTGACGCCTCATCATGTCATAATAAGAGGAGATGAGCTCTACTTCATTGAGCTTATTGGTTTGAATGATGTTCAACCATATGCACCTCTTAGAGTCCTCTGTCAATTTGGACAAATCCAAATAATACACTTGCGATCTTATATGGGCTACTATGAGTATAACTTTGGACCAGACATCCCAAAATTCGACATTATACAATAAAGGTGGGAATGGGTGATAAGTATTGATATCCGAGGAAAATGACCCTCTTGTACGCCTGCTCGAATGTTACGTGAGGATCTTGGAAGATGCCAAGCATAAGGACTTGACTTGAGCGAAAGGGGTCTTCCTAGGCTCGGTTATGAAAGAGAGAGGAGATGGACATGCAATCTTCTAAGTTATGATTATGATGTCAGCCCAGAGATAACGGAGAAACTGGTGCCAACCATTGGAGACCAAAACCTTTGAAGATAATTTTCTTTTTTAGGGTTACTTTCCCATGTTAACCTATTTTCCCTTTCTGTATCAGTTTTCATTTTTTAAAATTATGATGTAATAGTTGGATTTTATTCAATAAATAAAAGTTTGCTTTTCTTTATTTCCTCTGACTCTAAACTCCAAATTTGCAAAATATATCTTGAATTAATTATTGTGCATCACCTGTTTGTCGTCTTAGGCCTACCCCTGGTTCAATGAGGTACTTTACATTTAGAGCGTTTACTTCAAACGTGCTATTATTATAATATTGTTCTAATCTCCAAACATCATTTTTCTATTGATTTTATTTTCCTATTCCCAAAGGTTGATATGTCCTTACACTCTGACCTATCACACAAGATCAAATAGGGCTTTTCTTTCTCCATCTCGCATATGAAACTACGAATCAAAAGGCAAAGTGGTTGACAACAGAGCCCTAATTAAAGAGTGGAGACTTCCTAGGGAGGACAATTTTCCAATGATCTGGTTTTAAGACTTGAGCGTAGCCCCCAAGGCCTAGCTCAAGTGGCAAAAGGTGGAGGATTTATAGCTTAGGTCAAAGGTTCAAGCCCCACACCATGCAAAGCGAAGCCCAGTATTTAAGTGGACAGGGGTTGAGGGGCGGGCACATTATCTACCGAGTTTAGAATGTTGCGATTGGTTCAAAGGGCGGGTCACAGATGAATTTCTCGGTTATCAAAAAAAAAAGACTTGAGCGTAAGATTATGGAGTTAGAAGAAGAAGTGGTCAACATGCGCGATCTAACCAAACTATCAATCTCTCTTGGCACCCCTTTTAGGGAACACATGGACAATCTACCCACCACAAACTAAACCACTCTACAAAATTACCCTCCACCCCATAACATAACTCGACCTAGCTCTACTCATATAACTCATCCAAATCACCTCCCACCACCTTATACTCAAATTCAACCAAGCTCCATACATATGCTCTCTCCAAATGCCCAAACTCCAATTTACCACTACCACCACGAAAACAAACCAAACACTTCCAAGCCAATCCTTAATCATGACATGCCCACTACAAATGTCTCATACCCATATACTCGAAAACCATACCTTTAATTTGATATATATCAAAAATTCCCCTCTCACCTACGACTACCATGAGTTAGATCCTCCCAAAAGAATATTCTGATAAAAGCCATGTCGGAAAGGTTGGATAAGTTGTTAATATAGTGCACCATGTCGATGGAAGCAAAAGCTTTGGGGACTGAGTTATGAGGACCTTTGCATGCATCCGGATGTTGAGCTACCTAAATGGTATAAACCTCTAAAATTTGAGTTGTTCAACGATATTGGAGACCCTAAGGCTCACTTATGCATGTACTGTGATAAGTTTGTGGGAGTAGGAATGGATGAAAGATTCGAATGGAGTTGTTTATGAGAAGTCTTACTGGGTACATTGAGCAATAGTCTCGCTAATGGGTCGAATGGGTAGACATGGATTGGATTCAATGTTGAAAATGTGCTAGATTGGTTTTACATTCGATTTCTGAAGAAGAAGCCTAGTGAATCCTCCAGGACTATGCTATTAGATGGAGATCTGAAGTTGCTAGAGCTATACCTCTTATGATGGAGTCCCAGATGAAAGATTACTTTATTCGCACCACCCAAGAGCCTCAATATTATTAAAGGATGATGCTCGTTGCTGAAAAGAGCTTTGCCTACATTATTAAGCTGGGGGAGAGAATTGAAGAGGGTATAAGGAATGGAACTATCATTAACTTGAAGGCTTTACAAGCCACAAACAAAGCTTTTTAATCTGGGGATATGGCCAAGAACCGAAAGAACAAGGAAACAGGTTCTGTGATGATGACACATGGAATCAAAATTCCCTCCAAATACCAAATAAAAACTCTACCTCATCCTCAATATCGCACATCTCCATATCCCGTACCTTCCTACTACCAAAATTCACCCCACATAAATTATATGAGATACGATCGGGACCCACATTTGTGGACCTCAAAAGGTGTTTAATACCTTGTTTCGAGGTAATTTGAATCCTTACCTGAATCTTGGTAAGGGTTCATATAACCTCAAAACAAGGTGTTAAGCACCTTTTAAGGTCCACAAATGTGGGTCCCGACCAAATCTTATGTAATGTGCATTGACTATCGTCAATTAAACAAAGTCACAATCAAGAATAAGTATCCCATCCCCAGGATTGATGATTCGTTTGACCAACTTCAGGGTGCTAGTTGTTTTTCTAAGATAGACCTCATATCCGACTATCATCAGCTTAAAGTCAGAGATAGTGACATTCCAAGACATTCTTCAAAAATCGGTATAGTCATTATGAATTTGTAGTTATGTCTTTTTGGACTAACAAATGCTCATGCAACTTTCATGGACTTAATGAACAAGGTGTTCAAATAGTATTTGGACTTGTTCGTTATCGTCCTTATTGATGATCTCCTCATTTATTCTCGGAGTGGGGAGGATCATGCGACTCATTTGAGAGTGGTTCTGCAAACTCTCAAAGATCGCCAGTTATTTGCTAAGTTCAGCAAATGTGAATTCTGGCTATAGTCCGCCATTTTCCTTAGTCATGTGGTATCTAGCAAACGAATTCGAGTGGATTCTCAGAAAATAGAGGCAGTGAAGCAATGGCACAAACCTACTCTCCAACAGATACCAGAAGTTTCTTGGGTTTGGCCAGTTATTACATGAGATTTGTTGAAGGATTTTCATCCATAGCTTCCTCATTGACCAAGTTGACTCAAAAGAAGGTCAAATTTCAATGGTCAGATGAATGTGAGAAAAGCTTCTCAGAACTGAAAACTAGGTTGACTACAACTCTTATCTTGACTATACCACATGGTTCAGACGGTTATGTGATTTATTATGATGAATCTAGGGTCAGCCTAGGTTGTGTATTGATGCAGCGAGGTAAGGTCATAGCTTATGCTTCTAGACATCTTTAGGTCCATGAGAAGAACCACCTGACTCATGACCTCGAACTTGCAGCCGTAGTATTTGCCCTAAAGATATGGAGACACTACTTGTATGGTGTTCATGTTGATACATTCACAGATCATAAGAGCCTCCAGTATGTGTTCACGTAGAAAGAGTTGAATATTCGTTAAAGGAGATGACTTGAATTCCTCAAGGTGACATAAATGTACTTTACCATCCCGGTAAGGTCAATGTAGTGGTTGATGCTCTCAGCAGACTGTCTAGGGGTAGGGTAGCACATATTGAGGAAGAAAAGAAAGAGCTAGCCAAAGATGTTCACCGGGTTCCTCGCTTAGGAGTTTGCCTTACACACACATCAGAAGAGGGTGTGATGGTTCAGAATGGGTTAGAATATTCATTGGTAGCGGAGGTTAAGGAAAAAAAGGATAGTGATCATATATTACTTCAATTGAAAGGTGCAGTACATCAACAGAAAGTTGAGGTTTTCTCCCAAGAGAGAGATGTTGTGCTTCGTTACCAGGGTCGCTTATGTGTTCCTAATTTGGGTGAGTTAAGGAAGCATATTCTTACAAAAGTCCATAATTCCAGATATTCCATTCATCCAGGTGCCACTAAGATGTACCGTGATCTACGAGAAGTCTTTTGGTTGAACGACATGAAGAGAGACATAGGACATTTTGTGGTTAAGTAACTGTCAACAGGTTAAAGTAGGTATGACTCAAGAGATTAGGATTCCTACATGGAAGTGGGAAGTGATAAACATGGACTTCATTACGAGTTTACCTCGTACTCACAGACATCATGACTCCATTTGGGCGATAGTGGACAGAGTTGCTAAGTCCGCTCACTTCTTGGTTGTCAAGACTACAGATTATGTGGAGGACTACGCCAAACTTTACATCAATCTAATCAGGTTACACGGGGCCCCCTTGTCTATCATCTCAGATAGAGGTCCTCAGTTTACCTCTCATTTCTGGAAATCATTTCAGATAGGTCTTGGTACTTAGGTAAATCTCAGTACATCTTTTCATCCATAGATGTATGGTCAGGCAGAGCGTACATTCAGACCTTAGAGGCCATGTTGAGAGCTTGCGTGATCGATTTCAAGGGTAATTGGGATGATCACGTAACTCTCATAGAGTTCGCCTATAATAATAGCTACCATTCCAGTATTCAGATGGCCCCTTATGAGGTATTGTATGGGCGTAGATGCAGGTCCCCGATTGGTTGGTTAGAAGTAGGTGAAGCAGCCTTCATTGGACCAGATTCAGTTCATGAGGCTATGGAAAAAGTTCAGCTCATCAGTGATAGACTAAAGACAGCTCAGAGTCGTCAGAAGTCCTATGCAGATGTGAGGAGAAGGGACTTAGAGTTCGAAATCGATGATTGGGTTTTCCTAAAATGTCACCTATGAAGGGAGTGATGAGATTTGGCAAGAAAGGGAAGCTCAGTCCCAGTTATGTAGGTCCTTACAGAATCCTGAAAAGGATTGGTAATATGGCTTATGAGTTAGAGTTGTCAGCAGAACTAGCAGCGGTTCATCCAATCTTTCACATTTCCTTGTTGAAGAAGTGTGTTGGTGATCCGGCATCAATAGTACCATTAGAGAGTGTGGATATGAAGGATAGTCCCACTTATGAAAAGTGCCAGTTGAAATTCTTGATCGTCAGGTTCGTAGGTTGAGAAATAAGAAAGTCGCTTCAGTGAAGGTTTTGTGGAGGAGTCAGTCTGTAGAGGGAGCTACTTGGGAAGCATAAGCAACCATGATTGTCAAGTATCCTCACCTCTTTCCTTCCGATTCCGTTTCAGCTTGAGGTAATAGTTCCCCTCTAGTATCTCAGTTTACCCCTAAGTAATTCAGCCTCAGTATCTTTTTCCATCAATTATTCTTGCATTTCAACATATTTGCATGTTCATGGAACTCAATTCAGTTAGATATCCGTTTTTAGAAGTTAGCTTGTAAGAATTTCATATGATGGCATATGAAATTCCTTTATTCTTCAGTTTTCTTAATTTTCTGCATGTTTTTAACTGTTTGGATATGAGGGTTCTCCTACTTAGGTGTTAGAGTAGGTGCCCGCACGGCCCGGTGGGTTGGGACGTGACAAAACTGGATTCTTTTAAACTATTAAATCTACTTTTATTGGATGAAGAATTTTCTTTTTTTAAAAAAAAAAAAAAGCAATATTATAGAAAATAAAAAGGGTAAATTCTTACCACATCACTATTTGATTACAGGAAAAAAATGTCATGGTACAAAAATTTTGTAACAAAATAAATAAAAATAAAACAATTAACGGAAAAAAAGAAGAAAAAGAAACATTAGTGAAGGAATAGTTAAACAATAAAATTTAAATTTGTGGTGTAGTTTTTATTTCTTTAGCAACCTAACATATTGAGAAAATTTTCATAAAATGTATAATGACTTGCAAAGTGCTATTTCATGTTTTCATTTTCAAAAAAATTATTTTTATCATTGATATTGTTGCATTATCATATAAAAGAAGAGATTAATAGTAAATCAAAGGAATAGAAGATGATTCGTTTTTTTCATCTTTCAATTTTTGTTTTGCTCTGCAAATAATTCATTTTATGTGGTATATATTAATTTGATAATTTATTTTATGTGGTATATATTAATTTGATTATAGTATCTTTTTTTTTTATTGATCATTGAAATTCATTATTTTGTACATCCTAATTTTATGAAATTATATTTGAGTAAAGGAAAAATTATTTTAATTTGCAGGATAAAACGAGAGAAGATTCTGGTTGCAATATGCTTTGTAAATTATATTTAAATTTTTAGCTAAAAGTAGAGTTAATATTTTTAATACTAGGTTTTAGATTGATCTATAAACTTAAAATTTAATTAATTAGTACAAATATCAATTCAACAGACGCCACATATGCTATTAATCTTCATCATACTAGAAGAAGGAGAAGTTGTTAGAATAATGTTTAAAGTCTTTGATGAACATACCCTTATTACACATAAATTAGGGTAAAATTTGGTTAGCATTATTTGTATATGTAAAATTAAAACATGATATATGATTATACATGCACTTCTGTTACTCAATAATAATAATTTGTATTTAGTTATTCATAAATTTTAAAATTATTATATTTTAAAATATATGCGCAACGCGCGGGTACGTATACTAGTAAACATTAAAAATGAAAAGTAAATAAAAGAGAAGTAAAAATAAAGAACTTGAAAAGGAAACACACATCACATAATTTTCCCATCCCCAACTTATAGTAGCCCTAAATTCTTATTATTACATAGCATTCATACAACTTACTACAAAATTGAATACATAATTTAAAAGAACAAACAAGGTTGGAAAAATCGTATCTGAGAGCAAGTTTGATCTTACTTGTATTCTGTTGTCCTTTGTAAATCTGTAGCTCGCTAAATAAAATGATTAGATCATATATATATATATATATATATATATAACAAATAGTGACAATAAATTATAAACATGATGCAAATTCCCATTTAGATCATGATATTTGCTCTAAGACGGTAAGAATGATGTCTTAGGGCCATGTTAAGCAGAAATTAAATCCTTAGGCCATAAAAATGTCACCTTTAGATTATGACGTCTTCGAAATATGACAAGCATAAATTAAATTCTTAGGGTCCATCTCGAACTTCATCCTCCCTTTTTCACGTGACGTAAAATCATTGCAAGAAAATCAAGTCTCGGAACTCATATACAAGGCATGTGCGGCGCAAGGCCCATCTTGGATAAGTCCACTTCGCGCCACGGAATCCATCTTAGCCTTCACTTTGGGTGTTGTTTTAGTTTGGGACACTTCAATTTGCACTGCAATCCATCCTTGGGGTTTTTTTAACCTGAAATCATCCTAATCATATATATCTATTAGCTCATCATAATATATATATTCAATAAACACAAGGATATTCATAACATTATACTCAAAACTTAGCTAAAGCTTGAATAAAATGTGGTGTTTGAATGTAATGAGACAAGAGCTGTGACTTGAGTGATTAACATGTGCTAAGTTAGTTATAACTGACTCTTAAATATTAGTTAGTTAGAATTAGCTGATTACAACTGTCAAAGTAGTTAGGTTAGATCATGTATATAAGATAGTGAATCAACTAATTCTCAGTTTATTTTTTTCAATTCGTTGTATTTGATTTCATGATAAATGAGAAGAGAACTGCTCTCTTCCAGTTTCTCCTTTAGCCTCAGTCTGCGTTAATTCCTTTTCACAACATGGTATCAAAGCCAATAGTAAGATTGAAGTTATTTGAGAAGACAACAATGGCTGCAGGAGCGATTGACAACGAATTGCCGAAAAAACCTAGCCATAATCATCCTCTTTTTCTTAACACTTCAAATACGTCTGGAGTTCTGTTGATTTTTATTCAGCTGACAGGATCTGAAAACTACTTTGTATGGAGTCGTTCGATGAGAATAGCCATACTTGGAAGGAACAAGTTAGGGCTAATCGATGGTAAATGCAAGAAGGAGAGTTTTGGTCCTAATTTGACTGAGCGATGTAACGCTATCGTTCTCTCATGGATAATGAATTGTGTTTCAAAGGAACTCTTGAGTGGGGATTGTTTACTCTTCAGAAGCATGTGTAGTTTGGGGAGATCTCAAGGAGGGATTTGATAAGACGGATGGTTCACGCATATTTCAGCTTCATAGGGAAATCGTCACTCTCGCACACGGAACACATAGCATAGCAGAGTACTTCACGAAATTACGAATGCTTTGGGCAGAGTTTGATTGCATAGCACCTGTTCCTGGTTGTAATTGTGCGCAGTCAAGGGATTTCTTCAATTTCATGAAGCGTCAAAAGTTGTTGCAGTTTCTAATGGGCCTTAATGAGTTGTATGAACAAGCTAGAAGTCAGATCCTAATGCTAATTCCAATTCCCTCAGTGAATCAGGCATATTCAATGATGATTGAAAGGGAAAGGCAGCGTATCATGGCTAATACTGCAGGACCAGCTATGAATCTGGAGATTGCAGCTCTAATGACTTCTCGACATCATCCAAACAAGATCAAAAGGGACTGGAATGCTCAATGCGATCATTGTAAATTCATGGGACACACCAAGGTTAATTGCTATCGCCTGATTGGATATCCTCCGAACTTCAAATTTAAAAAGAAGTTTGGGAACAACACTGATCCACCTGAGAAGGGAGGTGAGTATCGAGGTCATGCTCACAATGTGAGATATGAAGACAATCGACCATACAGCAAACCCAAGCTGCTTATGATGATTTCTACAAAGATACAGGTCCTTCTGATTTCAATAGGAATGCTAGTTTTTCTCATGATTGGCATAGATCTGCAGGTGCTCCCAATTAGTCCCAGACTCAGTACAATCAAATGATGCATCACACGGATGGCTCTCATCCCCACAATCAGTTCATGAAGGTCATGCCCAAGGCAGATGTGCCTGAGTCCTCATCAAACATGTGCAGACAATCTGATCCAACAAACATGGGAGGTAATGTATTTACTTCACCTGTGCTTGAGAACTCTCACAGGCAATATATTTGCTTCTTGTGTGTCTCACAGTCATAGGGAATGGATTGTGCATCTAATCATATAATTTCTCATAATGAGATGTTAAATTCTGAGGAGCCTGCTCCTACACATAACAAGTAAGTTTATTTACCAAATGGAAGGACAGCTGATGTAACACATATTGGTAGTTGTGATTTAATGGATGGCAAGTCTGTAAAGAATGTGCTATACATTCCAGATTTTAGATATAACTTGCTTTCAGTGTCCAAGATAACTAAAGAGCTCCAATGCTCAGTCAATTTTTTTCCTGACTACTGCATATTCCAGGACATCTCAAGTGGGAAGGTACTGGAGATTGGTGAAGAAAATGAGTGACTCTACCTGCTGAAACACAAGAGAACTGAAACTACTCCATCCATAAAAGGGATGATTGCTACAAGAAATAAACTGGACATCCTTCTTTGGCATAGTAGGATGGGTCATGCTTCTGCTAGAACATTGAAACAAATGTTTAACATTGATGCTGCTGAATGTAAACAGATTCTAGACAAATGTGAAATTTGTCCACTTGCTAGACAATCTAGATTGCCTTTCAATAATAGTGAAACTAGATCCTCCTCCATTTTTTATTTGCTACACTTGGATGTATGGGGACCTTTTCATGTTTCTACTTTTGATGGATATAAAATGTTCCTGACTATTGACTATTGTAGATGATCATTCTCGCATGACTTGGATCTACTTGTTGAAGTTAAAAGTAATGTAATAGTGGTATTAAAGGATTTTTTTTAATTAGTTAATACACAATTTGGAAAGAGGGTCAAAATGCTGAGATCAGACAATGGGATTGAGTTTGTCAATTCTGTTTGTCATGCTTTATTCACTTCTCTTGGTATTGTGTATCAAAGATCTTGCGTTTACACCCCACAACAAAATAGGGTGGTAGAAAGGAAACACAAATATATTTTAGAGTTAGCTAGGGCCATCAGATTTTAGGGTTCTATACCCCTCAAATTCTGGGGTCATTGTGTGCTTAGTGTTGTTTATATGATGAACAGACTGCCTTCTACAACATTACAAGGGCAGTCTCCCTTTGAGGTATTTCATGGGTGTACCATTGATCACCTCAGAACTATAGGTTGTTTATGTTATTCTAAATGTCTACCTCCTGGTGACAAGTTTGAGGCTAGAGCAGTTTTTGCAATCCATATGGGTTATTCAGATGTCACCAAAGGTTATGTGTTGTATAACTTGATCTCACATAATTTTTTCTTATCTAGAGATGTCAGTTTCAAAGAGGATATTTTTCCTTTCAATGATCCATCACCTTCCTCTCCTGTATTTCTAGAAACTTCTGCAGATTTTTTTGATAATGATCTTATTCTCACCTCTCAGCTGCCTGATCAGCATGTTACTATTCCTATTGATCATGTCATTGTTCCTGCTGCAGTAGAAGCCCCTACTCTTGTTGATGTTGATGCATTGCCTACTATACCTACTCGGAGACCTTCTAGACAGTCCCAAAGGCCAAGAAAACAACCTACCTGGATGACTGATTTTGTCACCAATGTTGTTTCTGATTCCACAACTTATCCTCTATCTCAGACTTTGGGCTATGCTAACCTTTCTTCCCATTATCAGTCTTATCTGTATGCATTTTCCAGTATTACTGAGCCTCAGTCCTATCAAGAGGCTTGCTCAAACCCCAAATGGATCTCTGCAATGCAGGAGGAAATCCAAGCTCTTGAGGAAATAATGCATGGCTTTTGGTTCCCCTGCCTCCTGGGAAGAAACCTATAGGTCGCAAATGGGTTTATAAGGTTAATTTCAAGGCAAATGCTGACATTGAAAGGTATAAGGCACGTTTGGTAGCAAAAGATTATAATCAAAGGGAAGGTCTTGACTATCAGGACACCTTCTCACCTGTTGTGAAGATGGTCACAGTGAGAAGTGTTTTATCCCTTGCTGCAGCTTCTTGTTGGCATGTTCATTAGCTGGATGTCTTTAACGCATTTCTTCAAGGTGATTTGAATGAAGAAGTGTACATGTCCTTACCTGAAGGTTTTTCTAGCCAGGGGGAGACTTCGGGGTTAGTATGTAGGCTAGTAAAATCATTGTATGGGATAAAGCAAGTAAGTAGGCAATGGAACATTAAACTCACTGATACACTGGTTGATTTTGGATTCATACAGAGTAGTCTGGATCACTCATTGTTCATCAAAAGACACCATGAACAAATCGTGGTGATTCTGGTGTATGTGGATGATATGCTGGTGGCTGGGAATGATTTAGCCTTGATAGAAGCAGACCAAGCAAGAGTTACATGGTAGGTTCAAAATCAAGGACCTTGGAATTCTAAGATACTTCTTAGGAATAGAATTCAGCAGATCTGATAAGGGAATATTAATGAACCAGAGGAAGTATGCTTTGGAGTTGATAGAAGAAATGGGATTGATTGGTGCCAAACCATCATGGACACCACTGGATAACAACTTGAAACTGACAACTTCAACACTGGATGAAGCAATGGACATTAGAGATGATCCTACATTGACAGACAAAGGTCCATATCAGAGGTTGATTGGAAGGTTGTTGTATTTAACCTTGACTAGACCAGATATTGGTTTTGCAGTTCAGACCTTGAGTCAGTTTTTACAAAGTCCAAAGAAATCACATATGGAGGCAGCCCTCAAGGTAGTGAGATATGTAAAGAGGGAACCTGCTATGGGTGTTTTCATGAGCATCAAGAAAGAAAGAAAGTTAGTGGTCTTTTGTGATGCAGACTGAGCAGCATGCCCAAACACAAGAAGGTCTGTGACAGGTTTCTTGACCAAACATAGAGATTCCTTGATTTCATGGAAGTCAAAGAAGCAAACCACCATCTCGAGAAGCTCAGCTGAATCAGAATATAGAAGCATGGCCTCGACTGTTTCAGAGTTGGTGTGGATCATTGCACTATATAAGGAGTTGGGAGAAGAATTGGAGTTGCCAGTAAAGTTGTTCTGTGATAGTAAAGCGGCCCTGCAGATAGCAGCAAACCCAGTGTACCACGAGAGGATAAAACATATAGAGATTGACTGCCACTTCATTAGAGAAAAAATACAAATGGGACTGATTCAAACATTATATCTAAGAACACATGATCAACAGGCAGACATTATGACAAAGGGATTGGTAAGACCACAGCATGAGTATGTGAGTGTACCACGAGAGGATAAAACGTATAGAGATTGACTGCCATTTCATTAGAGAAAAAATACAAATGGGACTGATTCAAACATTATATCTAAGAACACATGATCAACAGGCAGACATTATGACAAAGGGATTGGTAAGACCACAGCATGAGTATGTGATTTCCAAGCTGGAAATTTTAAATGTATTTACACCTACCAGCTTGAGGGGAGTAATGAGACAGGAGTTGTGACTTGAGTGATTAACATCTGCTAAGTTAGTTATAACTAAGGGTGTGTTTGGTATGAAGGAAAATGTTTTCCTAGAAAATGTTTTCTTGGAAAACAAGTTGATTTTTGGCTTATTTTCTCATGTTTGGTTGGTGAGTAGAAAATATTTTCCGAAAAAAAATTTTAGTGTTTGATTTATGAATGAAAAATGTTTTTGAAAAATTTCTTTTATTTTTACTCGAGTAGAAAATAATTGTTGAAATTGAAAATATTTTTTAAAAACAAACTTAATTTTTTTGGGGAGTGGGGGGGGGGGGGGG
>NC_064288.1:14712708-14731722 GCF_019186545.1 Solanum stenotomum
GAGGGTAGGAAGTGGGGGTGTAAAAAAATAAAAAATTGAAATTAGAAATACCTTTTAAAAACAACTTTTAATATTTTTTTGGGAGGGGTGGTGGTAGGGGGTGGGGGTAGGGGTGAGGGTGGGGTAAAAATATTGAATTTAAAGACAAACTTTAAATTATTTTTTTTAGGGTGGCTGGTTTGAGGGTAGGGATCAAATAAATTGATTTTTTCAACAATTTTTTTTTTAATTAGAAGTTGGAAGAGTATTTTGGAAAATGTTTTCCTTAAGTTTTGAAGGGAGGGAAGTCATTTTCCTTAAATTTGAGGAAAATGAGTTGATTTGGAAAACATTTTCCAAAACATTTAACCCAACCAAACATGAGAAAATTGAAAAACATTTTTCGGAAAATGTTTTCCTTCATACCAAACACACCCTAACTCTTAAATATTAATTATTTAGAATTAACAGATTACAGCTGTCAAAGTAGTTAGGTTAGATCATGTATATAAGATAGAGAATCAACTAATTCTCAGTTTAGTTTTTTCATTCTTTTTCAATTCGTTGTATTTGATTTCATGATGAATGAGAAGTGAACTGCACGCTTCCAGTTTCTCCTTTAGCCTCAGTCTGCGTTAATTCCTTTTCACAACAGCATGCTCCAATACACTCCAAATCACTAAAGTCTTTAAATTTTTCTTTTCATTGTTGTTTTGAGTGAAGTCAAGCTTGTCGTCTCATTCATTGCTCCTAAAATGGTAATTTCTTTTATGTCCTTTCCTATGTTTTATTTAATCTATGTTTACATGTTTTGTTTCTATATGTTTTAGTTTTGGGATAGCTTTACATTCTCGTTTGATTATGTAATCATTTAAAATTTATTGAATATAAAGTTATAAAATAATTTGAATTATATTAAATTTATAAGTATATTAGTCGAAATAAATATTATGAATTAATATAATTGAGTTAATTATTTAAATTCAATAAATATAGATAATTAAAGCCCGCTTCACAAAGCTCATATGTCGTGTCACTTAAATTTTATTGGCCGAAGAAAATTCTATTTCTATCAAAACTCGTCTATTTTAAAACTATAAATATGGGTCCTCATAATTCAGAAAAGGGATCGAAAATTCTAAACAAAAAACTAGAGAAAGCTCGTGGGACAAACACCACAGATTTCTCTATTATAAGATACAAGTTTAAGATTTCAAGTTCAAGAACGATCCCATCGGATTCAAGAACAAGCTCCAATACACTCCAAATCACTAAAGTCTTTAAATTTTAATTTTCATTGTTGTTTTGAGTGAAGCCAATCTGAGTCAAGCTCGTTGTCTCATTCATTGCACTTAAAATGGTAATTTCTTTTATGTCCTTTCATATGTTTTATTTTATCTATGTTTAAATGTTTTATGTCTATATGTTTTAGTTTTGGGATATCTTTACATTCTCGTTTGATTAGTGTAATCATTTAAAATTTATTGAGTATAAATATATAAAATGATTTGGATTATATTAAATTCATAAATATATTAGTCCAAATAAATATTATGGATTAATATAATTGAGTTAATTATTTAAATCCAATAAATATGAATAATTAAAGCCCGCTTCATAAAGCTCATATGCCGTGTCACGTAAATTTTATTGGCCGAAGGAAATTCTATTTCTATCAAAACTCGTCTATTCTAAAACTATAAATATGGCTCCTCATAATTCAGAAAAGGGATCAAAAATTCTAAACAAGAAGCTAGAGAAAGGTCGTGGGACAAACGCCACAAATTTCTCTATAAGCTACAAGTTTAAGATTTCAAGTTCAAGAACGATCCCATCGGATTCAAGAACAAGCTCCAAGCCCTTGAATTCAAGTAAAAGTCGAAAAAAGTTCAAGTTCAAGTTCATCGAAGATTCAAGAACAATCTTTAAAGCCCTTAAATCCAAGATCAAATTCAAGACAAATTCAAGATAAAGCTCAAGAGCCCTTGAATTTATATATGAAAGACGAATTCAGAGGAATCATAGAGATTGTAACACTCAAACTTTGAAATCAATAAATACGATTATTGCGATACTTTTCCCTTCTTGATTATAATTTTCTCGACATGAATTTTACCGTCTACAATTAATCTCCCATGTGTTTAGTCTATAAAATTAGTTTCATTCTCTTTTATATTTATGAATTGTTAATAGAATCAGTTCAACTGTCATTTAACTATGATAATATTAGTAATTGTCAGATTTAGTTGTTAAGACTTTTTTTAGTCTAAGGGATAGACAACAACAAAAAATTTTATGGTGGTTGAGGCACAATCAACAATAGTTGTATGAGGGCACCATTTTCTTTTGACAAGTGTTTTTGTGGGTCCCATTTCTTGTTGTCACACTTGCTCTCTCATACTTCCATTTTCTCAAATTTTAGTCATTTCTTCATATGCATTTTTTTCTTTGCATAAACCCATTTTTATTTTATCTTTGCACCCTTTTTACCAATGTTTCTAAAGCTTTTCTTCTTTGTAAAAAAATAAATATTCATACAACTATTATCTTGTGCTTTCACAAATTTACTTGGTTAACTCTTTTTTTCTATTAATTCTTATAACCCATAATAAAAAGTGAATCTATAAAAAATTCGTTTCACATTTTAAGACACTATGCATAAAGAAAAAAAATTAAAAATCTTGAACGATAAACACAAAATTAATATTGGTAGTGGTCATCTTGTCTTTCTTTTTCAACTCCCTAAGTAAACCTTCTGCTTTAGATAGCATATCTTCTGTCACGAGTTTCGCCGATTCACAAGGTTGGGCCTCTTGAGCATCATCTGCGATATCATCACTTGTTTCACTTCTCATTGAAGTGTCTAGTTTTTCATAGTGAGTGATATTGAGGAGTACATTCCTCCTAATTTCATCCAAATACTCCTTTATCATTTCTTCTTTATTTCCATCTTGAATGGAAATTCTTCTGGCAATATGTTTGACGGAGTTGTCAGCAATTATTCCTTTGTGAGGAATAGTACCATAATCTTGGATTCTTTGAGAAATAGAGTCCAATAATTCTTGGCCATATAATGATTTAGTCGTGGGATCCTTCTTCATTAATTTAGCCCAGAAATTATTCTAATAAATTCGATATAAGCATGGAATTTTTTCTTCAGTAAAACCTACTTTCGGGGTCCATTTATGGATCCATGGAATCGAGAATTCTATGAAGAAATAAATTTGTTCAACTTGTTCTATATAACAAACATGATCTGAGTGGTATAAATCATTAAGGTCTGGTGAAACCTTAACCCAGTTTTTGTATAACTTTAAAAAGGGATCAGGTAAAATCTTTACCGTCGGTCCGTGGTATGACCACCAGTTCAAGAACCAGTTAGGAATTGGGTCAACAAATATCTTTGCACATACCTTGATAAACCAAGTATGTTTATGCCTTTCATTGTTATAATAAAGGACTTTGCTGAAAGCGTTAATATAATCCCAATAAGTGAAATTAGTAAGGATTTTATTGAGGCTGGTCTGCCTTTCTTTCATTAAGGATATACCCCAATCTTCAATTGATATAATCTGCTTTATGATCATTTTGGAGAATTTATAAACGTTCTCGCTGGTGTTATAACCTGAGAAGTGCTGAAATTCAACACTACCTGTATTCGTTAAAATGGTCTGTAATACAAGCGGGTTTTGTATGACTCTCCTGGGAAGTATAATCCGTTAAGTAAATATCGCTAGAATATCTTCCAGGGTTCTTCTTTTCTCTGTATCTCAGAGTTTTCAATAAGAAATATCACTTATTTCTTTACTACCCTTTCATAGGATCTAATATCATCAACCTCTTCTTTCGCCACCGATGCAAAAGTATCACTTTGCTTTTAAGATAAATATGCTCTCAGTTGGGCGTATAATGGATTATTTTTTGAAATATCATCCAGATGTATCGAAGAAGTAGCTTCTTTTGAAGAGCTTGTTAGTTTTACCAAGCTCATTCCTCCCCTTTGTATAATTGGAGAGCTGGATGAGGATCCTATGATGATCCTGATGTTTTTGAGGAGGATGATCTTCCCCTTCCGCGAGTATAACTGCCCCTTCCTCTAGCCTTGGTTACCCAAGGAGGATTCATTCTGCAAACATAGCATTTAGTTTTAATCATCTAAAAGGTCATAAACTTCAGAACAATAAAAATTTTCATATAACTCTTGCTTAATCATGTAATTAGCGACGATATTCATCACCATTCCGTCTATAATTCTCCATAAAAGATGTTCCTGTAAATCTCTATTAAGAGGAACTGCCTTTAAAATTGTAACCAAAGTAATTTCAGTAAAGAAGTCAAGAAAACCCACTCTTTTAAGAAGAAAGATATTCTCTAGATAAGAAGTCTGGGAGGGAATTATCACTTCCCTTTTTATAATGAATTTCGAAATCAAAAGGGGCTAATTGTGTCTGCCACCTAGCAAATATTAATTTGGATGCATCATGTTTAAAATCTTTATCAAACATATATTTGACTGATTGAGCATCTATTTTTATCACAAATTTCTGATTGTAAAGATCATCCTGAAATTTTAAAACACATTTAACGATAGTTAACATTTCATGAGCTACTGTTGCATATTTTTTCTGAGCATCGCTCCATTTTTCTGAATAAAACCGAATAAGGTATTTTATCATGCTGGTTAATCTATTTTAATATTTCACCATAACCTATATTGGACGCATCTGTCTCAACGATCTTTGGCCAAGCAGGATTAGCAAAGGGTTAACAAGGCAAAGATTTAACTCTTTCTTTAATAGTCTTTACAAGATCTGTGAGACTATTAGTCCAAGGCTTCTTATGATCTTTTTTTAGCCTGTCGTATAACGGAGCTAAATCTCGAGACAAATTTTTGTAGAAGGGGGAAATGTAATTTAAATTTTCCAGAAACCGCTGCAATTGCGTCCTATCTGTAATAATATCAGGGAATTTTGATGCGAATTCAATAGATCGCTGAATAAGAGTCATTTTTCCTTGACAAATCAAATGACCCAAAAATCTAATTTCTGTTTGAAAAAGACTCATTTTAGGTTTAGATATGACCAAACCATTTTGAATAACTATTTTCTTAAAAATGTCTAGATGCTTAATATGCATTTCAACAGTCTTTGAGTATACCAAAATATCATCAATATAAACTATGATGAAATCCAAATAAGGATTAAAAATATCATTCATAATCTTTTGAAATTTCGAAGGAGCATTTTTTAATCCAAAGGACATTACATTCCATTCGTATTGTCCAAACGGAACATTAAATGTCGTTCTATGAGAATGGTCTTTAAATATTTGGATTTGCCAATATCCAAATTTTAAATAAAATTTTGAAAAGATATTAGCATCATATAATCTTGATAATAAATCCCTTTTGTTTGGAATAGGATACCTAATTCATTTTAAAAATTTATTTAAAGGTTTATAATTAATTACTAACCTGGGAACGCCTCGTTCTTTTTCTGCTGCGTTATGAACATAAAATGAAGTACAAGACCAGGGTGACTTGGAAGGTTTTATTAAACCCTTTTGCAATAAATTATCAATTTCCTTTTTGCAGAATTCGACCAATTCGGTATTCATCTGACAAGGACGTGATTTGGTAGGGATATTTTCTTCAGAGAAATCATCTTCATATGGAAGAGTTACACTGTGCTTTTTTCGATTCCAAAAAGCACTAGGATGATCAGCACAAATATCAATGGCCATTTTTTCATAAATGAGTTTAATCTTTTCCTGTACTTTAGCAGATTTTAAAGTATCAAATATATTCATACTAAATATCTCAAGTTGTAAATAATCAACATGCGTTTGTTTCATCTCAATTAGAGCATTTGTATCTCTAGAAATAGGCTCGATGATAAAAGTATAACTAATATCTTGATTTTTATAAGTAGCAGAAAATCCTTTAGCATTTATATTAGTAAAAGGATAAATTGCATTTATAAAAGGAGTTCCTAGAATAATATGAGGATATAACTGATTTTTTACTAAGAAAAAGAAGTGAGGAATACAAACTTTATTCTGGCAAATTCGAGTATTAGATAATTTATACTTTACATCCAAAGCATGACCAGATGCAGATTTAACCATATGAGTTATTTTTTCAAAATATTTAGTAGGTACTAGACCTTCTTGAATGCAACTCACATCAGCGCCACTATCAATCATAGCAATGTTAGTTATAGAAAAAGTATTATCAATTAATATAGTATATTTAACATACCATTTATGAGCTGTAACAATTTGCGTCATTCCTAAAAACATATTTTGTTTCGGATCAATATTCAAAGTGTTGGCAAGAGTATTTTCTTCAGCAGTAGATTCATCAACCTTATTTTTTCCTTTGCTATTAGCAAACTCAATCTGAGTAAGACGGTGATCACAAATAATATGATTTTGTTTAAGAAATTTAATTTCTTCCTTCAAATGTTCAATTTCTCCTTTTAAATCATCAAAAGAGGTATCACGAATAATCATGGTTTGTTTAGAAGAGAGTCTATTATGAACTTCAGACAAAGAGTAAGGAGCAAAATAATTAAACTCATCTTTAACCTTTTTATCGTTAGGAATACTAGTTGAAAAGCTAGTTTTACTAGCAGCCAATTGAATGATCTTTTCACGAAGAGTATTATTGGTAACTTCTTTTAGAAGTTCTATCATATTATCAGCATTGATAGTGAACATATTCATATTTTCAAACTGAGATTGCAGCTTGTAAAATTCATCATGTTCGCAGTGAAAAATATCATCATGACATTTGCAAGCATCATTCGAATCTTGATGAACCTTAGAAGGCTCAGGTTGCTCATCCTCTATTGCATAACTTGCTTCAGAATCATCATAATCTGATTCGGAACTAGAAGTATATAGAAAACTATAAATCTTCTCTTGAATATCATCATCAAGTCCTAGAGTCTTAAGCTTTTCCAGCTTACAATTTGGAGTTATATGCCCAAATTTTCCACATTTATAACACTTAATCTTATCAAGATTTCGCCTTGACCTATTCCTGGTAAATCTATGAGATTTACGATGAGTCCTATGCTCATCTCTTTCTTCTCTAGTCCTTCTTCTAGATCTTCTTTTCTTATGATGAGATCTATGAGATTCTGATTTAGAACTTTCTCAATTGGTGCTTTTTGAAGCATCCAGTAAACCGAATTGAGTACAAAAATCTCCTAATTGAGACTTTTCTCTAAGCTTATCCATCTTAAGTTGTCTTGAGAGTTTTACCTCATTGCACAAATTTATGTCTTCTTGCGTACAAGCCCCAATAAGCTTTTCATAAGTAAATTCACAATAGGAATAATTCCTTGAAGATTTATAAGAGTCTTTTTTACTCTTTCTGTAAATAAAGAAGGTAAGTCATCAATAAATTTGGCTTTCCAGAATTCTAAACCATTTTCGGAAAGTTTCATGACCCGACTTAAATAAGTGTCTTTATACCATCTAAACTCACCTAAATGTCTACATCTAAGACCATTTAGAAGAGATCTAATGGTTTCATATTGATTGGTAAATCTACCACTAAAATGTTCAAGAATAGTCAAAATAAGTGTATACATAGCATCTTCTCTATTTTGAACAAGGGCAAAGCCTAAATTATCAAATCCTTCATTTACTGCTTAGCATTAATTACTGCTGCTCTCGCATCAGAGGTCATATAATTATCCCACCAACCTCTTAGTTGACCGGTAAATCCTGCAATAATCATCTTGCAAATGGTCTTGCCAGTGTTACTAACACTTTTGCAGATAGTAGCATACATAAGCATCCTATGAACCATAATCGTCAACTGCCTATCAGTTAACCCATCGAGATTCCATTCATAAATCTCACTTCCACTATAAGAAGTGTTAGTTTGATTCCAATCTCTTTCCTCTATTAAAACATCTTGAGGAGTAGGCCTGCGATAGTAATATGTTTGCATGCTAGGTTTTCTAGCATAAGCAGTATTGCCACTATTCTTCTTTGGATACCCATGGAGTTTATTAACTTTCATTTCCATTTGAGTTTCGAAATCAAAAGTGGCTTCCATCTCATTTGCAAAATCTTCAGCGAGACTTATCGATTTCGCACTTGCACCAAATTGAGAAAACTTTTTATCAAGAAGATTTTCAAGGTCGTGCAAAGGTCTAAGAATAAAATCCTGAATCTCAAGAGGCCTTTGAATATGAACATCAGGCTATTTTGACGAAGAAGTCTGTTCCGAAACTTGTTTCACAGATTTTAGCTTACTATCAATTTGAACAACCAGATTAGACAGGCTATCTAATTTTTTGTCTAGAGAACAAATATGTTCACCAATAACTTTGAGATATAGACCCAAATAATTATTTTGAGAAATAAGACGATTAATTTCATTTATACTTACTGCGGCGACATCATTATCAATAAATTTATGAAAAATAGTAAAAGTAATACCAGTATTATTTGGTAAAATAAACGGAGCTTGAGAAGGATAAATGGATTGAATAATATTACTTGATTCATCTTTGTAAGATCGTTCAAGAACGTTGATGAATAAAGGCAAATAAGTGGTTATAAACCAAGGCACAAAAAACATAATATGATTATGTAATGCACAAGTTTCATAAAACTCTTGAGAAATATTATTTAAATCTTCTTTACTATAAGTGTCAAAAAATCAAGTTTTAAACCGGTTCCATTTTTCATTTAAAAATTCATTTTGAATATATTTTCTTGCCAGTGAACCTGGACTAAAATCAATTTGATGTTCACTCATCATTAAGTATCATTAAGATTAAAATCCATCTCGGATACAGAAGGAATATCCTTATCAGAAATATAAGATGCTTTATCATTCGTTTGAACAATGTTTAACCGAGGATCAATTTTTATTTTTTATTTTTCTGCAGATATAACTGTTGATAAAGTATGTAATGAAGCAGCACGATTTCTAGCTGGACCATAACAAGGTTCTATCGGAGAAATATGTTGAATAGTCAGTCTTCTATCAGAAGCAAAAGAATGTCTACTATAAGGAACACTTTTTTCATCAAACTGCATACAAATTTTTCCATCGGCATTTCGACTAATATGAGAATATTCAGAATTAGTGACAGCATCGGTCATTTGCTCAGGGGTACAACAGAATCTAAAATTCAAGTGGTAGGAAAATTAATTTCTTCCCATTTTATAGGTCTTCTAGTAATGAACTTAGATCTGGCGAAATTAGTTTCTACTAAAATAGTTTGATCAGATGTATCATATAACTTACATCTAGGATTCAAAGTACCAAGTAATTTATAATAGATTCTATACAACAAGCAAATTAATTCAGATTCAGGTGCATAGTTATAACCATGTGTTTTAACATTCAAGGTTAAAGCATCTAATATATTAGAATCAGTCAAAGATAACTGCAAATTGGGCTGAGCATTAAAATAAACTGGACCATAAGCCACCGTAGATTCTATCGAACCCATCAAAGATTGACGAAAATTTAAATTCCTCGCATCTCGTAGAGCAGCTAAGAAAGTCTCTGGTAACCCTTTAAGAGTTAAAGGTTTAAAAGCAATTTGAACCATGTCAATATGCAAAAATTTATACTGAGATCTATATAATTCAATATCACGCTTATTTAATAAACGAATAGTTTGTTCGGACGAGTTTAACGCCAAGGATTGCTCAGTTGTTTTAATCAACTGTTTATTAGAAATCTTATCAAACCAACCATAATCATAAATGGTTTTTATATTAAGTTTCGAAATAGTCCATTTGTTTAACAAATCAAGGTTTTGAGGTATATCTACCTCTTCTAGTCGAGTGTTTTTAATATCTTCTTGATCCATAAAAGAGAGAATATATCTATGCCGAAATTTTTCACATCAATTATATATAGACCATGAAAGTTCCTAGGCTCTGATACCAACGTTACAGGATCACTGACCTGCCAGTGGTCCGCCCAGTCATAGATCAAGTAAGTCAATATCCTTAGAGGTAGTCCAACTACATAAGAATCGAAATACACAAGAATTTTAACATAGTTTTTCAGATTGCATGGTTTAATTATTTTACCCAAGCAAAGGGCCTGTCAAGAAGCTAATACATACTTTTATTGAGCTCATGTGTCTGATAGTTCTAACCGGGTATCAAGCGCCCTACTTATCAAAATCAATTTCGGGCTAAAAACCACGGCTCATCAGACGGAGTCATAAAGACAAAGCCAATAAAAGTAGTACTAGATCTGACTGTACCTCACTCTCAAAACCAAGTCGAGAAGCCATACTAAAATTCTTCTATATTTAAATATAGCTTAGATCCGTTCATGGTCTATATAAAAGAGAAGTTAGTTATCCGGCATAGATATAAATTTTTAGCCGAACATAGTCACAGCTTCCAGATCGGAGATATAAAGAGATTTCAAATTAAAAGAAGAGAATTAAATTACCTTGTAATAATGACCAACAGGGCCGATAAGAAATATCAACAACTTTATTTACTTCCGGTGAACCTCCGGCAAACCGAGAGCTTTGCAAACTAAGAGAAACAAACAACATAAAAAAACTTTAATGAAGAGAGAGTGTTTTTCGACGCCCTCCTTCAAACTACAAAAGACCTTATTTATAGAAGAAAAAGGGATCTATCTACAGTGATTTACAGTGACCATGGGTCCCTTATCAATGGGTCCCAAATGTACAGTAACAGTTTTTCTACTGTGGTTTAACAGTGTATCTATTGTTAATCAATAGTGGTCATCTTGTCTTTCTTTTTCAACTCCCTAAGTAAACCTTCTGCTTTAGACAACATATCTTCCGTCTGATGAGCCGTGGTTTTTAGCCCGAAATTGAGTTTGATAAGTAGGGCGCTTGATACCCGGTTAGAACTATCAAACACATGGGCTCAATAAAAATATGTATTAGCTTCTTGACAGGCCCTTTGCTTGGGTAAAATAATTAAACCATGCAGTCTGAGAAACTATGTTAAAATTCTTGTGTATTTCGATTCTTATGTAGTTGGACTACCTCTAAGGATATTGACTTGCTTGATCTATGACTGGGCGGACCACCACCAGGTCAGTGATCTTGTAACGTCAATTGATTAATTACATGAAGTTTTACTTTGTTCGTGAGAGTTCAATTATTTTTTAAAATTTCACTATCTTCAATTTATTTGAATTCATTAAGTTTTTTTGACATATTACTTTAATTTTCCCTCAAATATATATATATATATTTCTTCTATGTATTCTTTTTCTTAATTAAAAGCTTATCATGCTAAAACAATATCTCTAGTACGAAAAATCCAACCCCTTTCAAAATACATTATTTCTTGTTTTGGCTAAGGGTATCCTATTTGACATAATGTTTCGAAATCTATTTTAAATCCTTCTTGTATGTTTTACTTGACGTGAGGGGGCAGGGGGGAATAGCTCAATATATAGCTTTGTGACGTTGTAATTTGGTCAGTTAGAGGCTACATTTGTTTTCCTAAAAAGTTATAACTTAATGTTTGGATATACTGCTTTAAAGTATGTGTTGTTTGGAGTTCATTTTAATATAGCAATTATACCAACTCACTTTATTTCATCTAAATACATGACTTATTTTATTATATTTTTAAAATTATAAAAATCTCTACTCTCTTATTCTCTGATACATCACTTTACGCGATGTATCAGTTGGATACATCACTTTACACGATATATCGGGACATTGAATGATGCATTTGAAATCAAGACGTGATGTATTAGGACGTTTTGGAATGTATTCAGATTCTACCAAATTTTAAGGGATTTTTATAATTTGAAATGAATAGGGATAAAATATAATTAGCTCTTAACAGTTAACACTGAAGATTTGTGTAAAATTTCATTATTAATTCCTTTCTTTTATTTTTTGTGCATTTTTTAGGATAAATTACATAATTAAGCTAACATTGAATAGTTAATTATGATACATGACTACAGTTTGACTTAACTATGGAGAACATTTATTGTTTATGAAAATGGCAAAGCTAGGTCCCACTTTTTTTGTATCAGAACATGTAGAATCATTGTTCCTCTTTTATACAAATCTACATACTATCTCTTTCTTCCACACCATTTAATTTCCTTCTTAAATCTCTCAATCCCCCATAAATTACTCAATCGAATCAATGTTCAAATCAAAGTAGTGTGGTGGCACATCGTCGAATCCGGACCCAATCATATCATTGATCCATTCCATGTAATCTTTCATAATCAAAGTAGTTGTTTGCTATAGTTCAGTGGAGTTGGTTATGGAGTTGCTGGACATCGGTACTATTGGCGGAAGATGATGAATCTGAGTCAATGAACCAAAATTACGGTGAAGAAATTGAAGAATTTTGTATAATTTATTTTGTATATTTTTTATGATTTATATTTCTATCCGTACATTTCACATTATGTTGCATACGTTTCTATAGATTTAGCGTATCAATGTTTATTGCTTTATATTTTTTTAGACCTTAATTGTATATTTTCAACAATTATATACAATTTTTTTGTATTTGTATATTATTAACAAGAATACGTTTCAACTATTATTTGTATAATTTCAGCATTATTGAGGTATTTGTATAATTTATTTTGTATATTTTTTTATTTGTATTTCTATCAATACATTTCACGTTCTATTGTATATGATTCTATGGATTTAGCGTAACAATATTTTTTGCGGCTTTCTGACCTTTTTAGACCTTATTTGTATATTTTTCATCAATTATGTACAACTACTCTTTTGTATTTGTATATTATCAACAATTATACGTTCCAGATATTTATTTATATAATTTCAGCATTTGTATACATTTATTATATATATATAAAGAAAGAGTCATTTTTTGGCATGTTAATTAGGAAGTTAAATTTATCTTTCTTTGTTTTATAGAAGTCATATTTGGTAAGAAACTCTAATTAGATACAATAATCATGATTTGTGGGATTCTTTTCCTTTTTAATAAACTAAATTTTTGCCTCATAAATTAAGTTAAAGTTCCAAGAAAGATATGCAATAGCTACTGAAATTATAGCTACTCTACGTAATTACGCAAATTATAGCTAATGAGGCTAATTATGTTTTAACTCTAAGTTATTTATGAAATTTTTCCTTTTTTATGGGATGTCCAAATCACGACTAATTGACTCTCCCCTCTCCACATGTCCTAAAGATGGGGCTTTCAGCCCAACAAACATGGATTTATTAGATTTTCCAGCCCAACATACGTCGGAGGTTCAAGACCTCCTTCTAGTGTCCAAATCTATCCTTTTTTTTTTCACTCGATGTTTGATATCTCTGCATTAGAGTTCGATTATTGCTACATTCGAGTTGTGGGGTGGGGGGAGCATTTCCTACAGGGATATTTCTATACCTATGGCTCAAATCTAAAACCTCTGGTTAAGGGAGAACACTATAACAAAAACAACTTTTAACAGCAATAAATAAACACATTAATAAAGAGTGTTAAAGTCTTTACCGGCATTAGTTGAGTGTCGTTAGATCCAATGTCGCTAAAGCCCTTAGAGACATATACAAAAAATGCTAATTGTCGCTAAAAATACATATTTAACGATAATTGCTAATTAATTACCGCTAAAGATCATTTTTTATGTAGTGGAAGTAGGCCCATTCAATACACCACATATATCCTTTGGTGGTAAATCTATCCTCTATTTTTTTTAGTTCTTTACATAATTTATTTTAATTTAAATCTTTATTTTTTATTTCTTCCCCACTCCACGCCAATACATTCAAATAGATAGTGTTTGATAAACTCTTGACTCAAATACAATATTCAGAAATGAGAACAATAAATACTTCTCCCGTCCAACAAAAATTGTCCACTATGAGCTTGGCATATCCCTTAAGAAATAATAAATAATAGGGGTATATTACTATATTATCTTTTGACTTTAATTTATTAAATTTAATGCTTTGAGAAATGTGTTAGATAATAAATAGAATTTAATAGCAAGGGTAAAATAGACACAAAAGGTAAATTATCTTTTGATTTTCTAAATTTGACAAATATTATTAGACAACTATTTTTAGTATAGTAGACAACTATTGTTGGACGGATGGAGTATATAACCAAATCACGGGAAACACAAATAATAATGGCCATCAAAATTGAAATATACTTATCCATGAAATGAATTGAAGTAGCAATGATATCAAGTAATCAAGAATATTATAAGTATTCGATGTTTTATCTCAAATAACAAAGTGCGTCAACTTTTGCTTTCATGAACACGTTTTTATTAATTATCAGTGTGTTCTATAGAATTATCATCTTTAAACCACTACTCTAATATTGTTCTTGTGCTCATTGAACAATATATAATATTGTAAAGCAACTCCATATAATTTTGTTTCGTTATTAAAAAGCATTACCTTTAATGCAACATTTAATAAGAGGAATTTTGGCCCTTTAATTTGGTCAAATTAAACTTAGCCCTTCTCCTATTATTCTCTCTGTCGGGTTAGTCATAAAATTGACCAAATCGGATTCCATGCATATAAGTAAACTTAATTAGAGCAAAAAATTGAATTTTAAAAACTACAAGTTTACGTTTTGGGAAACTTACATAAATATACTATATTAAAAAGATATTTACCATTGATAGCAATAACATTTTCTTTTACAAAGAACAATTAATTATTCACATATAATACAAGATAATACATTTATCACACATTTTAATACACTTATAATACAATGTGTCAATCTCTTACCAAACAAGCATAATATATTTAAAAAAAACAGTTATAATATATATATATATATATATTGCATACATAATTCACTTTTAATACATATTGCAGATTTAACATAATATTGTTATGTATTGCTATAAATGGTAATAAATAAAAAGTCTCACTAAAATCAGTCATTATTTATTAAAAGATAATCTTCCAAATAATTTTCCCTTAAGTTTAAGATTAAGTAGAAAAGTCAAATTAAACTACAACTTGCAAAAAAAAATTTGTCTAAAAAGGTGCCACATATTAACTTTAATGGTTTCATGAATTTTTGAATTAATGAAGATTTTAAGTATAATACTCAAATTTTAAAATTTAATATTCATACATATTTAATGATTTCTTTAAAATTCAAATCCATTTCATTAAAAGCTATTGAGTTTGGCTAAATTAATCCATATCCGATCGGCTACTAGTTGGGCCGTAGACTCTGATTAGCTCATATTTGCACGGAGTAATCCCATTAAGTCTGGCAACAGTATTGGTAACGGACCTATCGGACCAGCACCGATCGGAACCGGGGTCCGATGGGCAGAAAGGGACCGGAATCGGACTGGAGCTGTATTTCGTCCCGGACCGGTAACCGGGATAACAAATATTTTTCAAAAAAAATAATTAATTAATTATTAAAATTTAAAAATTAGGAAAATTAATCAATTATTAAAACTTTTATACTTTTAAAGTTTGAAATTTAAACTTTAAAAGTATAAAAGTTTAAATTTCAAACTTTAAAAGTTTAAAGTTTAAATTTCAAACTTTAAAAGTTTAAAATTTAAATTTCAAACTTTAAAAGTTTAAATTTCAAAACTTTAGAAGTTTAAAAGTTTCTATTTTATAACTTTGTCATTTGAAAATTAAAAATATAATTAAAACAGACTTTGTATTAAAATTGAAGATAATAATAATAATAAAAAAATTAAGGCGAATAGCCTATAGTTTTATTAATATTAATTAAATAGTACAGTTTGAGTTACAAAATATTAGTAGAGGATTAGATGACCTAATCTACATATCTATCATCTAGGAAGGGTTCTGTTTGAATTAGACCTCGAATTATCATACTCATACTAATAGTTCATGCTACCAAACCAATCTTTTCTTAAATCATTTAACATTTCTCTAGTAACATGATCTGGAACTGGTTGATCAGCTAGTTCCTCCAATGCATCAATGCCGTCGTCACTAAAATCTTGTAAAATTTCATCAATATCATTTTCAAATTTGGTAGGTAAAGCTAGACGCCCATAACTCATTCTCTCGCCATTAATCCAATATCTAAATAGTACCGATATCTCCAAGCAATCGGCTGCTAATGAATATCTATCCTCTCCAATTTGAAATCTTGTTGCACTAAAAGCATCTTCCGATGCTACTGAAGATGCTTGAATAACTAACACATCTCGAGACACCGGTTGAAGTTTTGGAAATCTCTTGCCGCGATTGCTCCACCAATCTAGAAGATCAAGTAAACCTTGTGAATCCTTAATCGTTTCCGTATTTTGATTAATATATGCATCAAAATTATTTTTATCATTATGAGAAAGTTCAAGATAACTATCTAGCATATCATCAAGATCATCTTCATCATATCTACACCTAGAACTTTCCGATTCTTCATTACGTACTACATTTCTTCTATTAGAATTATACAAGTCATACAATTTTCTAACTTCAATTTTTATACTATCTTTAACTGCTTAACAACTAGTTGTTTCAAAATCTTGAATATCTAAATTGAAATATATTTTATCAACCATTTGTGTTGCACCTACATCTTTGTAATGTGGGTTTAACAAACAAGCGATTAAATAAATTTGAGGAATAGGAAAAAAAAATTAATTTTTTCAATCATCTTCTTAACAGAATCTTCAAATCTTGGTTTATATTTGAATTTATAAAATTTACTAGAAATAGCACAAATATTTGATAAAACAGAGCAATAGTTGGATAATAAAGTCCCGAAATTTGTTTTGTAGCTAAATAAAAAACTTTTAAGAATTCTAAGTTCGTTTACGTCATTCCAATCATTTTCATCAAGTCTATATATAGTTCACATTTGAATTATGAGCATTCCAAACCATTTGTAAAGGTTCCATATATTCATAAGCGACTTGAAGCATTTAAAATAAAGAATTTCATCTAGTACACACTGATTTTGGAATTTTTCTAGGTGGAAGATTAAATTCACGACAACGATTTTCAAATTCTCTACGTCTAGACTTAATTTGACATTTAAAAATAAAATGACATGCAGTTTTACATTTTATGCAACCATCATTATACATTGTTATATCATCTCTAACAATTAAACTATATATGTGTGCAGCACACCTAATATGACAACCATCAATATAAACAGGGCAAAGAGTCGATTTTAGTATTTCAACAACATATGTATTATTAGAAGCATTATCTAAAGTGACACTAATTATTTTATCACAAATTCCATAGTTTTGTAAAACATCTACAATAGTTTGAGCTATGTAACTATCAGTTTTATGCATTTCACAACATTTATAACCTAAAATTCTTTTTTGCATAATCCAATTTTCATCAATCCAATGGACAAAAATAGTGAAATAATCATTACCATTTACACTACGACCCATATCAGAAGTAATAGCTATTTTAAAAGTATTATAATAAAATAAACAACGAAGCTATTAAAAATGTTGAGATTGATAATCAAAGATACCCTTTTTAATTGTGTTTCTTGAAAAACCTTTAAAATATGGATTACACACAATTTGAATATAATGAATAAAACTGAAATTTTCAGCAAAATTAAAAGCAAACCAATAACAACAATCATTTTAGTTAATTCTTCAAGATCTTTTTCTCTACTATATGAGCGTTGTGTACTAGGGCCAGAAATATTAGAAGGATTTAATTGCGTTTGGACCATATTAGAGCCCTCTACTCCTAGAGTTGCACTAGGAAGGGTGGTACCATTCTTTTTAGGTTCGGCTACAGCTTTAGCATGCAAAAATTTATTTTTACAACATCTCATTAAATGATTACTCAAATGTCCTGTCTCACCATGTTTTCCCACAGTTTTATGATTCATTTTATGTTTACATTTGTTAAAAATAGCTTGTGTTTTATCTTCACTCTGAGTCATAAATTGCCACACAACTGATTTCTTAGCACGTTCAAACTTAAGCCTAGGATGTACAGGGGGGATGGGAGCAGGACAACAAAAGGGAGCGGGACTGAGAGCGGGAGCGGGAGTGGGAGTGGGACTAGTAGCCGTAATTGGCTGTGTTTCATCATCATCACCATCATCTTCAACAAAAATATTAATATCATCATTAATATTATCATGTTCTACTTCTTCATCTAATTCTTCATCAAAATTACCAAACCTTCTTTGTAAAGCTTCATGATAAGGATCTAATCCAATATACTATCAATATTAAAAACAATTTCATCAGCATGCATAAAATCTACCGTATTTATTCTTACTTGTGCTACTTGTCTAGTTTTAGATTTAGAAGAACTATCGATTTTTTTTATTTTACTCGAAATTTGAGGTAAATAAATTAGTGACCGCATCATATACAATTGTTTTACCTTTGCCAACATTTTTTTTACCGAAATCCATATTAAAATATGAAAAGTGAGTAAATTATATATAATATGAAAATTAAATGCAAACAAAAAAATAACTAAATAAGTAGAGACTAGAGACTAATTACTCAATAAATAAATAAATAAATAAATGCAAACAAATAAATAACTAAATAAGTAAATTATATATAATACGGAAATAAAATGCAAAAAGATGTGAGTTGAAACGAATGTACCAAACGTCTACTTAAAAAAGTAGGCGTGTATAACCGAAAGTCGAAAATTGATAGATGAAAGTTGAATTTTGAAGCTCCAAAGACCAAACTAGTAATCCACCAAATCTTTCAAAGTAATATAATTTGTAATTTAAAAGAGACTAAGAGATTAGAGACTTGAGAGTTGAGAAAATAAAAAATACTCCAACTTTGGTCGGATTTGTTGTTGCGATACTAAACTTTCATGAGGACCTATTACCTCCCTAGACTATTTAATACCGTAATTTTTACCCCCTGAACTATTTAATAGTGTATTTTAAAGGTATATATGTGCCCACGTGGACACATTACTATTTATAATTTTACATTATTTTTTATGTCCACGTGGACAAATATATATGTTTAAAATACGGTATTAAATAGTCTAGGGAGGTAATAGGTCCTCATGAAAGTTTAGTATCACAACA
>NC_064288.1:14737727-14878949 GCF_019186545.1 Solanum stenotomum
GCTAAGAGGCTTGTATTAGACCTCTTCGAGGTCGAGTACGCCGGTTACGACTAGGGGGTGCTCTCGGGTCGTGACAGATGGCTACATGGTTTATGGGGGCTGTGAGTTGTCTGAACTCTCCCCTATATCGGTGCTCAATACTACTCCCAAAATATGATATTAGCTCTTATGTTTAAAAACATACTTCTTTCTGTGATTTGAGATAATTGCTCAAAAACTTAGCTCAAAGGCTATCTTGGAAATCAAAGTTTCCCCTCTTGCTTAATTGTGAAAGCGTTTACTCTTTATTGAAAACTAGCTCAAAGGCTCTTTGGAAATCGAAATTTTCTTTCTTGTCTAAATGTGAAAACATTTTAAAACTTTTTGGGAATACATAGTCCCCATATACTTTTGAAGAAATGAACTTCAACCTTTACTCTTTAATCTCTACTCAACTTGAACTTTAAGTCTTGAAACAAAGTTAAAACATTTGGAAAAGACTTTTGGAAAACTTTAAGAACTCTTGTTGACTTGACTCTTACTTCTCTTGACTTTGATCTTAACTTTCCTTGAATTGGATTATGGATTCAAGGTTCATGATCTCATGTTTATGGATCATTTCATGATTTTTAGACGTACCTTAGAGTGTTGGAATCAACTAGAAAACATATGTACGTTGCTAAGGAACTAGTACGGAAAGATGGTGAAGGAATGGGGAGAACTAGCGTCTCTGACGCTCTGAGAGGCGCGGGGAACCAGAGGGAAAACTTCAGAGCCTGACTTGGAGCGCACTGGCTGGCGCGGCGCCCCAAGGGTTGAACTTCAGACTCCTCTTTGGGGCACGCTGGTTGGCACGACGGCCCACCTCCATTTCCTAGTTTTTGACAAATTTCCTTGGTCGTTTTTCAACTCTAAACCCTCTAAACTCAATTGGTTCTTTCCTCAATCACTTAGATTCGACTACATAACCAAAATATGCAAGAATCTATTCGAAACAACACCTAATTTCATGAATCCGGATCAAACAACTCCTCAACAATTGCAATGAATCAAGAATTCAATAGAACTTCAACAAACTTATCAAGAATTCAATTTCTAAGCTTTCAAGAACTTAAATTCGCTGAAATAAATCATGATTGGTGCGTGGGTGAACTAACCCAACACTATGTGATCTCACCTACCTTGTAGGGATCACCCCTTGACGAAATCCACAAGCGAAATCCTTACGAATGATGATCTTGGCTCTTTTCTCCTCTCTTCTCCTCTTGCGTTCTTTCTCCAAAAACCCTAACTCTATTTTTCAAAAGTGTAAACTGAATCCTATCAGCTTAGACCCTTAAATAATTACAAAAAATGAATTAATTAAGCTAGGTATGAAAAAAACCAAACTACCCTTTCAAAAATCTGGATTGGACTTTCCTTATTCGAACAACTCAACTTCCAATGGGCATAATTCACTCATACAAACTCATAATCACGCCAACTCGGCGGCGTTGGAAATATTATTCCAAGATCTTTCCTACGATATCTAGAACAACACCTAACTCATCCTAAGATAGGATTTATGGTCGTTCAAAGTTGATCAAAAACTCAAATTAACATACTTAACAAATTTTCCAGATTTTAATTCTTTCCAAAAATGATTATTTCCAAATTCTTAAATTCTTCCTAGTTATTTCAATTTGCGAGATGTTACAGTTTTGGAAAGACATTTTAAAATAATTAATTATATAATGCACGTGTATTTGATTGATTTTTTTTAAAATTATCCGTAATTCAAAAATTACAAAGACATAAATTTAAACTGATCCCACTAATTTTGAAATAATTAGCTACCAATACACGTGTATTTTTATTTTTCAAATACAATTTTGTAATTTTTATTTCTTTTAAAATACTATTTTTTATGGCACTGACATGTAGGCTCTCTCACCTCTCCTATTATATATACTAGTATACGTGCCCGCGCGATGCACATATTTTTTAAAATATAATAATTTTTAATTTAAAAATAATAATATGAATTATTATTGAGTAACATGTGTAATCATATATAATATTTTGATTTTATATATACACTTATGTTAATAAAATTTTAGTTAATTCTATGTGCAGTGAGGATATATTCTTCCAAGACACTAAACAATATTCTAACTTCTCCTTCTCCTATTATAAAGAAGATTAATAGCATATGTATTGGATGATGAACTGATATTTGTGCTAATTGATTAAATTTTAAATTCATTAAATAAATTTGAATATAGTATTAAAAATAATGACTATACTTTTAACTAAAATCTAAAAATAATTTGCAAAGCATATTGCATTTTCTTTAGCTCACTCCTCTAGTTCAATCCTACAAAATAAAATGATTTCATTTAATTAAATATAATTTCATAAAATAAGGATACATAAAAAAAAAATTAAGTAACCAATAAAAAAATATCATAACTAAAACACACACCATATATATCACATAAAAATATTATCTTATTTAGTTGATTAGCCTAATATTTTAAAATTTATTTATCAATTGTGAAATGTAAAATATTTGATCTACAATTGGTTTTATAATGTTAGTATGAGAGGAAAAATCATTTCCTCCTGCTTAAATTGGCCTAAGATTTTGTATTATGTGCAATAAAATTCATAATTTATTGATGAATTCATCAAATATTACTTACCAACACGAAGGAAAAGTCCATCTAATTTTAGGTACTTCCGTTGATGTTAAGCTCTTTTTACTTTTATGTTCATTGTGAATGATATTAGACATTTATTTTATATCCCTCAAAGAGGAGAAATTTCGCTCAGGCATAGGGATAATTTGAATGGTGAGAATCATATACGGATAATGTCTTTCATTATTTGAAGTACAAATGCCAATTGCGTTAATTAAATTTAAAATTTATACATCTAACATCATGTTTATGGTTGAAAAAAAAGAAAACAGCCAAATGCCCCCTCAACGTATATCCGAATTTCCAACTACACATTTAAACTTCACGGGAGTCCTATCACCCTCCTGAACTGTTTAACAAATGAAATAATTATACCCTTAAAATGGAATAATCAGATCTATGGTGGCATGTGAAAATCACGCATTTGACACGTGGAAAAGTCATCAAATATAATTTTTTTTTCATTTTATATATATTTTTTACCCTTTTCTTTGATATTTTCACCCATCCCTTCCATCACCAAAGCACTTTCACCATTTTCACCATTACTAGAACACCATAAGTCCATCAAAACTGGTTTTTGAAGAAGATAGGTGAATAATGAACTGAGTCTTTGAGGAAGATAGGTGAATGATGATTGTAGAGCTCGTTCTGAGATATTTGGACATTGCTCTGAAAACCTAAAAAACAAACTAAAAAAAGTGAAGGAATAGGTGAGAGAGGAAGAACATGGCAGAATATTGCCATTAATGGAGGTCACCGTCTCACCGAAGCTCTCGAGGAATATGAGGAGGAGGAGCCTATGTCTTCCACGTCATCATCGATGGCGACGACAATTTCGAAGAGGAAAAACCTGATTCACCAACGATTGATGAATTAACGAGATTGATAGCGACAATTTCTGAGATGTCGTTGATTGACTGTGATTTGAGATTGACAATTAAGGGATCTATTAGTAAAAAAAATTGAATTTGAAGTAAACCCAGATTCCAAGCTGCTAGTTCTTAAAAGGCAAGAAAGAAGAAAATTGGTGTGCCCCATTCTGCAATTTCTAGTGCTGCCTCCCAAATGAGGTGAAGATACGAACATTTAATTGGTCAACGAATCTGGGAGGAATGTTCAAGAATCCTTGAACTCCATGGAGAGATTAATCACATCGTTGTCAAATGGTTAGAGTCACAATGTGTTCATCTGTAAAATGTGCACTTTTGTATACATTGAAAATTATTTGTAAGAGAATGTGCACTTTGTACCCAAAGAATTCATCAAGTAAATTAATATATTATATTGATTTTTTATTTTATTTTTAATAAAAAGTAAACCTAAGTTGATTTTTCTCAAATCAGATCTAAAGTATTTTGGGGTGATAAAAATATATTTAAATTTATCTAAAATTTATTTAGGTTGATTGGTTTTGCAAGAGTTTTACATGAGTTTAAAAATTTGTTTGAAATCAATAATGATAAACTCGGTTGAGACGGTGGTGACAACAATGGCTTAGAGATGGTGAAAGATGGAGAGATTTGATTTATATTGCTATGGAGAAGAAAGAAAGCAAATAAGAACAAAAAAAAAATTAAAATAAATATATTTATTGAAAAGAAATATTTAAAACAAAATTTTAATATTGTTTTGGTTGCTCACTCTCTCAAAGAAAGTGAAATACACTCACTTTGCCAGTTAAGCATTTAGGGAGGTAATAATTTCAGTGTTATAAAATTTAGGGAGGTGATAGGATCCCCATAAAGTATGAGTGTATAGTTGGAAATCCGGCTATAGAGTAGGGGGGACTTTTGGCCATTTTCTCGTTAAAATTTGTAAAAAGAACTATTATATATATATATATATATATATATATATATATATAGATAGATAGATAGAAGTATTAGAATAGGATATTCTTGAGAACATATATTAATAGTAAGTTTGTCATGTGCTCATCTACATAAAATGGGAAAATACATAAGTACCACCAATCTATGCCCGAAATCCCATATACACACTTATACTATACTAAAGTCCTATTATCCCCAAACTTATTTTATAAATACTTTTCTACCCCTTTTTGGCCTACGTGGCACTATCAACTAGATAGCTTGAAAAAAATTGTCAACACGCGCTGGGCCAGAAGATAGTGCCACGTAGACTGAAAAGGGATAGAAAATTATTTATAAAATAAGTTTGGAAGGGGGGGTAATAGGACCTTAGTATAGTATAAGTGTATCTTTGAGATTTTGGGCATAGGTTAGTGGGATACTTATGCATTTTCCACATAATTTTATGGCAAGTTGAACACAATTAAATTGTAGTTTATTAAGAATGTATTGATGAATATATATCAAAATGAAATCGACTGAAAGATAATGTGCAAAAGTCCACTATTATGTACTGATGAATATTAATTTATGAATATTATCCTTTTAACAAAAAAAACAACAACAAATGAACTTAAGTCTAATTAGAATTATTGATTGTAATTAGAATTTATTGATTGTTACTTAAATTTTATTGTATCATCCCATCGTTAGGTAATGAATTTGTTGTGATCGCGTGTTATTTTAATATTTTCTTCTCATTTTGTCTTTACTTATTATTTAATAATTTTATTGTATCATTTACCCTACCTTTTTATAGTAGCTTTATTATTGACAACATTTAGAGATAGAACTAATAGAAATTGTTATGAGAAAGTGTGTTTCCACCAAACATTGAATTAACACACTATTGTGTTAGAAAGTAACACCATGTGTTAGAACTAATTAGAAAAAGTTGAATTCTAACTTTTTCATTCTGCAAAAATCAACTAAAATTTCATTACATCTTGATGGTGATTTGTCTAATGAGAACGTAGATTACGCAAACAAACACGTTAAAGAATAAACACCTTAAAATAGTGAATCTTTTACTTGGCTATTAGGTTATTGTTAAAAAACAATCCTTATATCAATAGTTTCATCTCATAAAATCCAAATATTCATAATCAAGAACACATCAATTATGCTGCAATTAATATGCGAAGCATCCAAAAAGTAATGAGTGTATTGAAAACTTTTCTGAAAGAAACATCATGTTACTCAGGCCATAACTTGAAGACCTTGTAAAATTGAAATATGGGTTTACTCCTTCACTAATATAGAGAAGGATCATAAAATTTCATCAAAATTGAAATTGATGATCATATATTTTACTTACAGAAAATTTTTATCAAAAAAAAATTATCACTCCATATAGAATTTTGTCCACTGTCACAATATTCTGTCTTGTTTTGATGTGCCCCTAGTATAAGTCTATAAAGATCCATTCATATGAAAATTTTCTCAGGCATTTTGTAGAACACAAAATATAAAAGTTTAAATCGAGAGAAACTACTGAATTGTTTTCATAAATGTTCTATAATAATTGAACAGAAAATAACTTCATCTCAATTATTACCTTGTTTATCCATAAATGCCTAAATTCCAATCATATTCATGAATGACATCAACTTTTTGTAACGATCCGAACCTTCGTTATTTAGGAAAAGCAAAACTTCAGGAAAATACTGGGGCCACTGTTCCGCCAGGGCGGGCTGCACTACAAGAAATAAGACATTTCACGATCACTTCTTAACGAAGGTTTATGGATCCGGTCATTATATGTGTACTTATAGCGACCAAAAAATATACCGGTCGCTAAAAGTCAATTTTTAGTTGAACTATAGCATAACATGTAGAAAAAAATGCATCTATTGTTTTTCCTTTTGTACACAAATTACCCCTCTGCCCATACCCTTCTCCTAACCCCCAAAAAGAAACAATTAACATTTATGCATTCAAACCGTATTGCCTCTATCTTTACTGCCACTTTTGCAAATGGTAATCTTTTCGATTTAGAATTTCCTTTTGTATATCTAATAAAAATAGGATTGTGATAGAACGGTTTCTGAAAGGTTTCTCACTATCAAAGCAAGAGTATTTTTCCTTGTATATTTATTCCCTTTCTTCTATAATGGGTTTCTCACTTGTTCAATTCTTAGCCAATAATTTGACACAATGCTTAGCAAAAAAGAATTGTCCAGACGGATTCTAGAATTCTCGCTTCATCGACTTAGGTAGGGTTTCAAAATTTCTCAAAAATTTTAGTTACCTCTGAACTTTCTGCACCTTCACCTCTTTCTATGATAGAAGGAATTGTTCTCTCTATGTATTCTTTTGGGAAATTTGTTCATTCAGGTTAAGTTTTGTTCAATTTTTAACATATTTTGATAGATTTATATATGAATTGTTAAGTTCTACTCGTTTCTATTTTTACTTTTTCTTTGTGAAACTGATTTCTTAAATTAAGAACGAGAAGTGACCTCTATAGTCTTGCGAATTGTTACACCATAAGTGAAATTTAATGGGACATCCGCCATAGCAATTGATGTAGTATTTTTTTGTTTTTTCTCTTCCCTTGGTGTTTTTACTTTTCATAATTGTCTTTTGAGGTCGTACAAATTGGACGGAAAACAACATTGAGATCATCTTGCCTAGTACGTGATAGAAATCAACATTTTAAAACAAGAAATTGTTATATGTTAGAAAAACATAATCGTGATAGAGAAAATTTTCTAGGAATCAGGGCTAAAATAGTAGGCTGTAGCAACAAATTTACTGTAAACAAATGAATATCAGTCCTTTACGTACTACCATCTCCGTTGACAAACCGATGTTTGAAGGAACTTAAGTAGTTCTGTTGTCCCAATTTATACGACACTTTCTATATTATGGCATCCCAAATAATTTTTGTAACCTTGACATGGTTTAGACTTCAACTCTGTAAAGATAATCAAATTTATGTTGTAGTGCTATTTTTTCATCAATCTAATCTTGTAAGTAGAAAAGAATATGAAAATGTTCATTGTTGAAAATGTCAGCATCTTTTAAGGATACTGCCAAAAAAGAAGAGTGGTTTTGCAAACTGGATATGGCGAAACATTGTCAGTTCTTTGATCTGTTGGAGAAGTTATTAACAGAACATTGAAGACGCTCAAACCACCAAGGTGAGCTTGTTTCACTTTCTTACAGTAGATGCCTTTTTTTTCACTTTCAACCTTAATAGAGAGTGGCTTCCTTTTCATTGAAATTCTGCCATGAGGAAGATGCCTGAAGAGTTTCTAAAGATTTTTTGTGTGAGAAATCTCTAGATAATTTCTTTTGACCTTCCTATGTCTTTTATATTTCTTGGTTTCATTCCCCTATATATTACACTAAATTATTGTGAAGTGTCATGGCCTTGAAATGGAAATAACCAGGGACTTGTACTGGTGGTTGGACCTCTAAGTGGTGTATTTTTGTATGAGCTCACTAGGTGACTCAACAAACATAAAATTGTGATATTACTAGAGGAAAAAAGCTAAACATATTAAGGAGTGTCTAGAGTGTAGAGTAGACTGAACAGATCAAATGCAGCTTGGAGTAGAGAGAGCGGGCTCAACAAGCTAAAGAGTATGCCTGGAGTAAATTTATTGTCAGAGTCTTTGGGTTTAATTTGGTCAGTATAAAGAAATGAGGTTTTATAGAATTGTTAAATGCTTGCTATTGCGTGAATTATTTAGAAAGAGAGACCTATATTTAATCTTCCTCTATTTCAGACTTCAACCTTGTATCATTGGCAACAAGCTTACAAGAACTTCAACGTGATTTTTTTATGAGTGACTGTTGCATATATACTATAGTTATTCAGTTTAATTATTAGTTGATCCTCTTTTTACTTACGTTATATTTCAGCTAAAATAATATGATTGCTACATTGTTTTCTTCTTTTACTTGGATTTGTTGCACTTGTATCAACGGTCTTTTGGAAAAAGGACAGACACTTTTAATTCTTCCCTCTTTTTGAATTGAATTCCTTTCTTGTCCAGACAAATGAACATAAAAAGGGCTCTTTTAGTTGCTACTGGTTTTGTGATTTTGTAGAAATTAGGTCCTTTTCGTACAATTCTCCCTTTTTATATTTCATAAATTATTGCATGATCTATATGGTGTTGTATCATTCTGCTCTTGATTTTGAAGTAGGGAATATCTGTTTTGCCTAGATTGATTTCTCTTTCCCATTTATGGTATCGACTGAAAATCTTGAAAGTGTATTGTATGCTCTTGCTCAAAAGCTTAATTTGTAACATAAAGACTACTAGCTTATTTCCCTCTCTGGACACATATGAATTATGATATATCCCAATTTGTAATTGATGCATCATTTTTCTTCTTTGCTCTACTTGTATGATTTCTCATGGTGGTTTCCAAATATTTGTGAGTATGTTTTGGAGAATCATCGAGTATGTCTCTATGTGAGAATTAAGAATTTCTATGTCATGCCTGTGCATAGTCTCTGTGGTAGCAGTATCACATGGCTTTATGAATTGTTGTAGTCTCTGCCGCTAGACTTGAAGCTTCTCCTAGTTGTCCAGCCTGTGCGTAGATTAGATCTCCAATGTCATTTCTTAGACAAAAACCATATGAGCTTAGTCCTGGACTTCCTTGGCTTGCTCCATCTGTGTTGATTTTGATTGTACTTGTGACTGGTTTCTTCCCTTGATACAGTATAGGCTTAAAATTGCTCAAGAATTGTATCACTGTTGGCCAGAGGTAATCAACTCTAATCATTTGATTAATTTTCAATAGAACCTGATTGTTTTTTCACTATTTTATTTTATTCTCTGCTTACTAATTTTTGTTTGAGTTTTTTTATTTGTCATCTTTGAAGTTAATACTTGTATGTTCTTCTTCATTGTTATCCTAGTAAAAGATTTATAGCAAGCATGAAGGTGTACTTGTTTTTTGCCAAACCAGTTTGGTAATTTTTCCCACTTCATTCATTAATTTATTGGCAACCTTAAATACTACCGGGTAAAAGGAATAAGAAGTTATTCTGGCTACCAGCTATTTCTCCATTTTTATCAGTGATAGCATCAATCTTGATGGTTTATTTAACAAAGACCGATCAAGATGGTGCCATAATTGTAAGACACTTTAAAGAAAGTTTAAATCTGATTTCATGTGATGAATTACAGTTCAATGATCCACACCCCTGAGAACTCACAAAACTTAAACTTATTTGTGCTTATATGGCTCTTACTGTTTATCTCTAGTCTTTGTTTATACTCTCTTGATTTTCTAAAAAATATTGGATTGTGAGGATTCTTAATATTGAAATGCTTTTGATTTGCCTTATGAAGCTATTGTTGTCAGTTTATCATTCTCTGTAATGAAGGCTATTATCTTTATGAGAAAAAGAAATGATAGTCATGAACTTGTGAGATATTTAACCTCTTGCGACACAGAGGATAGATTCTCATCTCTTTACTTTCTTAATATCATGTTCAAAATCTTGATTAATATTCTTCTGTTTAGTCATAATGATTCCAATGTAGAACTTCAGTGCAGAGTGTGAATCTATGGTCTCAAACACAGTTATGATTGTCACAAATTTCATATCTATATTACTGTTAAGGTAAGAAAGAAAGAAACCTTTCTTTGGGAAGTTCCATTCAATTAAATTAAGTTCTCTTGTAGAATAAATTTAATTGGGCAATTCATAAATGTTGTATTTGTTTTTTTATTGGTTAATTTTGATTTTGCGGAAAAAAGTAGCATATATGAGTAAACTAATATGAACTTTTTTACTTTTACAGATAAAAAATTTGGATTTTTCAGAACCCATCCACGAAGAGTGCAGATCAAGTATGAACAACTAAAAATATTAAAGAACAAGTTGAAGACCAAAAAGATCTACCTATTATGTAGTTTTTGTAGGAGTTGTTTAAAGATGTTTTCATTGGTACATAATTTAATATTTTTTTAGGTTTTAAATAAATGTCATAATTTCAATAGACATACTTTGGATAATGTGATGATTAGTTCTTTATAGTTTATTCTGAAATTTTATATGAATGCTGATATTTCTTTTAAGATTTTGGCTTACTTTTTATACATCTTTACAATACTTATAATATAATAATTGAATTTTAGTTTGAAAATTTAAAAACAATAAATGTGATATTTCTTTCACTAAAAAAAGTGATAACAAATTTTACCATTGTTATTGAGTATAATTAACGACGGGAAGGATAATTAGCGAAAGGAAATGGTTGTCGCAAAAAAGATCTATAACGACTGGATTTCTTGTTGTCGCTAAAGGCTTTTAACGACCGAACTCAAAATTCGATCGTTAACTTTTAACGACGGAGCTTTTAGAGACCGGTGACGACCACTTTTTTTCGGTCGTTATAGACTAATAATATAATTAATGACTCAAAATATATATATATTTTTTAAACTGAGAAAATTATAATTGAAGAAAAATTATTAACTCGCCAAACAATAAGTCTCCAAGACAGCTTCTAAGGGAGATCAAACGTTATTTAGAAGTCGTGCAAAGATGTGAATACTTGTTATTAAGGTCTATTAATTAGCTCAGCGACATTTTAAAATTCACTTATCCAAATGTAATTGTATAATTAGTACTAGGTTCACCCCCACAAATTATAAATTACGTACGATCCGACCTATTTTTCGCATATATATATATATGAATCCGATGATTTCTAATTATATATATGTGTATGTTTTAAATCAATTTGAATCCATAATAATGCTCTTCCACTAATAATAAAAGCGTTTGATAACTTGTGAATTTTGTTTCAGTTGATCTGATGATTTAATTTTCATCACTACACCCCTGAATAACCACGACATACTCATTTTCGTGCAAAACATAATTAGTCTTCTTTATATTCCAATTACTCTGAAACTCATTTTATTATCATATAATGATTTAATCGAGATTATTTGTGTATTTATTTAGCTTACTTATTGAACAATTGATATATCATGTAGTGTTCTATTCATTATGTTTTTCCAACATTCGAACTTATTTCGATTAATATTTGGTTTGACCATTGCTCTTTACAATAATATAATTTAAATCAATTGAAGTTCTTAATATTTTGAAATTCAAATATTTATGATTTTCAAATTCCTACGCTACTGATCTTGTATTCATTGAATAATTACAATTGCTTTGGAATAAATATATGCCAACCAAATATTAAAAGAAATACACATTCACCCGTTATTTAAAACATTATCATGAATGCAACTAATTTAATAAGAGGAATTTTGACCTTTGTTTTTCCATCTTAGACCCTTCACTTATTATGCTTTCTGTCGGTTTAGGCATAAATTGATTATTTGACTCCTTATCATCAAATATCAAGTGTTGAAACTTAGAAATCAAAGTAAAAGAAAAAAATGAATTTTAAAAACCACTACAAGATTAAGTAGGAAAGTCAAATTAAACAACAACTTGCAAAATCTTTTTTTTTTTAAACTTGGAAAGGGTAATTGGGCTGAGTGACAGTTTATTAAAAAAGGGTCTAAAAGTGGAAAATATATATATGAACTAATACTAATAATAAGTATGGATAATTGTACAGAATGACAAACTTATAATATAAATGGAGTAGCTACTATTTGATTTAATTGCTCCCCATAGTAAACGTTTGTCAGTCGCCTCTCTTCCTCCAAATTCTCGCTCGCCACTCTCCCTTTCTCGCTTGCTCCCTCTGTGCTTGTCTCTCTCGCTTTATACAACAGAATTGTATAAATTGTGTTTATGTTTGTATAAAGCGAGAGAAAATTATATATACACATGCAAATACATATATATTCGTCCTATACACTTATAAATATACAATAAAAATATTGCCCTGCCCAGTTCTCTTTTGTCTTTCTCTCTTTCTCGTTTTATACAAACACAGATTATACAATATAATGTAAAATTTATGTTTGTATAAAGCGAAAGAAAATTGTATATACACATGCAAATACATATATATTCGTCTTATACACTTATAATTATACAATACAAATATTTCCCTGCCCAGTTCTTTTTTGCCTTTCTCTCTTTCTCGTTTTATACAAACACAGATTATACAAATATAATGAATAATTTATGTTTGTATAATGTATAATTTATGTTTGTATAAAGCGAAAGAGAGAGCAATTTTTTATATACAAATATTTTTGTCAACGATTTATACAAACGAGAGGCTAACAACAATTTATACAAATGGCCTGCCAGCGAAATTATACAAATCTGAAGAGGAGCCAAGGAATTATACAATTGCTTCTTTTTGTATATATGTATAGCGAAATAGACATAGCTTTCAATTGTATATGTATAGCGAATTATACATATATATGTTTACTATGGAGTGCAATTATGCAAATTTTGATATAGCATATAAATATGATTTTTTTGTTTGCTATACGTGAAAGTTGCTCTAATAAGTAATGTTAACGATATAATCATACAATATACAAGTAGTGTAATATTCTTACCGTGTGAGAATATTAAATAGTATAAAGCCAATTTTGTAGTTGACATATTATTCAAGGTTTATCAATTTTGAATCATTCTCTAGCTTCATGCATTCAACTTTTGACAACTAATTATTCTTAACCTTTTGGTCGGTGCGATCATTTCCTACGTTCAAAATTAGTTAATTGGTTTGATTTATGTGTAGAGTTACAATTTAAATTTTATAAGTTCTGAATTTTAAAATGATATATTTAAATAATAATAATTGAATTTTGGATTTAATATTTTGTATATATCTAATAATTATTTTCAATACAAATATAACGATCCAGCAAATTAAAACTGTTGAGTTAGGTCAAACTAATATTCGAGCTACTAGCTTCACCTTGACATTATGATTAATTCAGATTTTCACGAGTAAGCCCATAAGGAATAATTAAAAAGGGAAAACTGTATGAAATAACAAACTATTAATTCAAATTAAATGTTATAGCCAGAGTTTATTTTATTTGTAATTCGCAGCAAACATCCCCTTTTTTGTTATCTGATTCAGTATACAATTAGTCATTTTATACATTTCAGTATAAAATGTATAAAATGTGTTTGTGTTTGTATAAAGCGAGAGAAAAGTGTATATACAAATACAAATACATATATTTTCGTCCTATACACTTATAATTATACAAATACAGATCTTATTATACAAATTACAATGTATAAATGAATTTATAAAAAACTGAATAATTTGTATAAAATTGGATGTATATAGAGAATTATACAATTCAAAAGTTTCATAGCAAACATAAAATTTGCTATGAAGCGCAATTATGCAAAATAAAGCTATAACATACAAATATGATTTTTATGTTTGCTATAAATTGTATGAAATAACAAACTATTAATTCAAATTAAATGTTATAGCCATAGTTTATTTTAATTGTAATTCGCAGCAAACATCCCTTTTTTTGCCATCTGATCATTCGATATACAATTAGCTATTTTCAGTATACAATTAGTCATTTTATATATTTCGGTATAAAATGTATAAAATGCGTTTGTGTTTGTATAAAGCGAGAGAAAAGTGTATCTACAAATACAAATACATATATTTTCGTCCTACACACTTATAATTATACAAATACAGATCTTATTATACAAATTACAATGTATAAATGAATTTATACAAAACTGAACAATTTATATAAAATTGGATGTTTGTAGCGAATTATACAAATCAAAAGCTCCACAACAAACATAAAATTTGCTATGGAGCGCAATTATGCAAACTATAGCTATAACATACAAATATGATTTTTGTGTTTGCTATATGTGAAAGTTGCTCAAATTTCACATATAGCAAACACAAAAATCATATTTGTATGTTATAGTTATAGTTTGCATAATTGCGCTTCATAGCAAACTTTACGTTTGCTATGACTATTTTCCTATACATGTATACAAAAGAAGCTGACTATTTCACTGTACATATATACAAAAGAAGCAATTGTATAATTTGTTTCGGTATACATATACAAAAGAATCAATTGTATAATCTGTGTTTGTGTAAAGTGAGAAAGAGAGAAAGACAAAAGAAAACTAGGCAGGGGAAGATTGTATTTGTATAATCATAAGTGTATAGGACGAAAATATATGCATTTGTATTTGTATATACAATTTTCTCTCGTTTTATACAAACACAAACACAGTGTGAGAGTGGCGAGCGAGATATGGGAAAGTGGCGAGCGAGATCTGGAAGAGGGGAACGAAAATATATATATATATATATATATATATACAATTTTCTCTCGCTTTATACAAACACAAATACATTTTATACAGTGTTTGTATAAAAGCGAGAGAGGCCAGCGAGACTGCCCAGCGAGAATGAGATTCACCAGGGAGAGAGGCGAAGTAGCAATAGTTTGCTATGTGGTACAATTAAATCAAATTTGATTATAACATTTAATTTGAATTAATAGTTTGCTATTATATACAATTTTCCCAACGTTTCCTTCAATTAAAATACTTCTACAAAAATGAGTGTCAACATATTTTAGAATATTAACACTGATGTGTTATTCCATTTGATTGGTGATATTGATCTTAGCTAAAACGTGTGAGTTGATTCCATTTCTATCTCTATATATATATCTGATTATTATAGGCAAAATTATTATAAGGCATTCAAATCTCCATAATCTTTATAATTTTTTGACTTATATAGCAAATGACGTCAAAATCTTTTCACTATCAAGGCAATCACACATTCTCTAAAACAGAAAAGGTGCAGGAAATTTCATGCAGTAGTTTCTTCCAATATTACTTTGCTTCTTGCATTATTACTTATGCTCGATTCATCGAGTTTATGTTATGTTATGTTATGTTAAGTTGTGTTATTTAGTAGTGTTATTTTTGTTGATTACATGGTTATATAGTTTATCCAAAATCTCTTAATATTGTTTGGGGAAATGATAAACGTTATTGGAAGTTACCCAAATACGAGTAAGAATACACCTTTTATATTTTATTTTTGCCAACTATATATTATATGTTACATACTTATAAGTTATAACGGAACTTTGAGATATATTTTGATTTCATAAAGAAGTTGAACATAAGATTTTCTAGAAGGACTACATTTTTCATAATGGAAAGACAATATATAGGAGTATATAAATCATGTTGAGATCAATTTAATTATACTGATCTATTGTTGTACATACAAATAGTGCAATTAATATAGGCATGCAGTAATATAGCTGAAAGAGACTTTCAAAACAAATTATGGGTGCATGCACCAAATCTAAGTTATAGAAATTAAATACTACCTTATAATTAGATTATAAAACTACATGTCATAATTTGAAATTTCAGCATGCTAACATTTTATTAAATATATTTGAATTACAGAAAAGATGGTGCAGAACTTATACAAGTAAATTGGTTGGAGGTAATTGGTTGTATCGACAATATTAATATAGCAAAGAAAACATCATACATCGTTGGATTTACAATGTCATTGATGACTGACGCATTCGGATGGAGTGATTCACCAGTTTATCTTATGGCTAAATGGGGAGATAATACTCAACGGAGAAAGGTGAATTTGACAACTGAGATTCATGGCAAAAATATGATATCAAAAGGTATTACGATAACAAAAGGGAAGGGGAACACAACTGATAAGATTTATTTTGGATTGTATGAAGTTTGGAACAAAAAGTGGAAAGGAGGTCTCAAAATTCATTATGTAAACTTGACAGAGATGTAGAAGTTTATTTAGCCAAGTAAAAGAACAATACTTGTAAGATAGAAATACGTTAATTTATTTTTTTTTCATTTGGTAAATCAAAATTTAAAACAGGGAAATCTCAATTCTTATTTTTGGAGTGTTTTCTTAAATATATTTGTGTTTGTAACTTTGTATTTAATTTATATTGTGCACATCATGAATGAAACTATTAATTGGCAATTGGATTAATTATTTTAACAATCCTCCATGCTCCGAAATAGCGAAGCTTCGAACCCCCCAGTTCCTCCGGACACCATTCTCAAAATCCAGTAACACTCAAGCTCCATCAGTTGAATACCAAGAACAGGATATGTTAATGAGGAAGGAATTTCTCTGTCAATGGAAGAAAAGCAGAGGAAGGAAGTCAGAATCCTCCCAGCACAAAGCCAAAGCAACAAGTGTCCAAAAGCTGATGAGGAACCGTGGCAGATAGTCTCGTTTGATAGAAATCAGAGGCGAAATAAAAGACAAAGCTCAAATTAGAAAATCTAAGAGGCGGAAACAGGTATACACGTTAAATTATTCCACGCCGAAACAGGTAAGTATCTTGACTCAAATACTTTTCAATACAAAAAAACTTCTAAATCTACAGGGGACTCTCACCAATGGATCAATCATCCGCAAAGGAACCCCCCTAGATCAATCAAAGCCTAATCCTGCTGATCGCCGTAAACTGTCAAAGCAAATTAATGACGACGTCACGTCAGATGACGTCGTAAATGCCAGTGAACAGCAAAACAGTAAGAAAAAAAAAAGGAAAAGAAATTGAATATGCAGAGTCGGCTGATAGGGAGACACCCAGTCAGATGGCCGGTAATCTAGGACCCCTACTTTGGAAAATCCTAAAAAGAAAACACTTTTTTCCAAAAGAGTAAAACTAAATGGCACGACATTTTTTTGGCAGGATCTGACACGACAGGTGTAAATGACCAAAATACCCTTTGGCTCCAAAACCGCCTAAACTTCCCTCAAAAAAAGAAAATCGCCTTTGACTTTTCTTTCTTACTTTACTCATTTTATCTCCTTCACTTCACTCATTAGTTGTAATTTTATTTTGTTGATCCATTTGTTGTTCGAGATTTTATTTTGTTGTTGGATTTATATAATTTTAATAAAATGGATCCAAATAGTCAATTAACCCAAGTATTGAATAATGTTTTGGGGTTAGTTAAGGATGACAGTTTGTTGTCCCAAAATGATGAACATCATCAAGATTCTGATGGTGCATACGATGGGCCTGAATCATATTTGCACAGTGATGGTGAAGGTCTTCTTAACTTGCTTTATGAAGAAATGAATCAACCGGAGCAAGAGGAATCAATAAGTGTTAGTGACGGAGAGGACACGAAGATACCATCAATGATGATAATTTATCAGACCAACAATATATAGAAGGCCCTGTTGTAGGTATGGTCTTTGGTAGTGTTGAATCTCTTTTTGCATTTTATAAAGAACATAGTCGTTTAAATGATTTTGGAGTTATTAAAAAGAATTCAAAAAAGAAAGGTTGTGAATACGCTAGGTATGTCTCATTTGCTTGTGATAAGAGTAGAAAATCAACTGCTAAGAATTCAAGTAAAAGGGTTGATTGCAAATGTAGAATTAATTGTGTTGTGTTGGCTGATAGTTCATGTCGGGTTACAACAGTTACGTCCGAGCACAACCATGAGTTGGAACCATCTTTGTCACTTTTTTTAGTTGCCACAGAAAGACAAGTAAGGCATTAAAGAGATTGAAGCGCATGACATTGCAGAAATTAGACCTGCCAAAAACATTAGACTTTTGGAAGTCCAAGTCGGTGGTCCTGATAGAATGAGATGCACCCCGAAAGATTGTCGAAACTACATTCTTCAACAACGGAGGATGAGGACATTGGCTTGCGATGCTGCGGTGATACAAAATTTCTTTGCTTCAATGTAGATGAAGGACGATGAATTTTTTTATGTAATTGATACGGATAATGCTGCAAGACTTCACAACGTAGTATGGGTTCACACACATTGCAAGTATGTTATCGAGAGTTTAGTGATGTTGTTTGTTTCAATACAACCTACTTGGTGAATCACTGGCGCATGCCTTTTGCATCGTTTGTTGGTGTGAATCAACACAAACACTCTATTCTTTTGGGTTGTGCTTTGCTCACAGGTGAGGATATTGAGACATACAAATTTGTGTTCTCGACTTGGATGGCAGCAATGGGCAATATACCTCCAACGACTATCCTCACTGATCAATGTGAAAGTATCAAGGCATCAATTACAGAGGTATTTCTAGACACAATCCATAGGTACTGTATTTGGCACATCATGACAAAGTTGCCTGCAAAGCTTAAGGGTGTGTTCGACTTTAAGATTGCCAAGGCCAAATTTAAATCAATAATCTATAACAGCATCACTATCTACGAATTTGAGGGAAAATGGGCTTCCTTCATTCAAAAATATGAGCTTTAGGATAGACTATGGTTTCATAATCTATATTTGGAAAAGGAAAAATGGGTCCCCGTCTTCTTGAAGCACTATTTTTGGGCTGGCATGATGTCCACCCAAAGAAGTGAGTCAATGCATGCATTTTTTTATGGCTATATCTCCGGACAAAGCTCTCTAAAGTAGTTTGTTGAGCAATATGAGTTAGCCTTGCGATTCAAATATGAGAAGGAACTTCAAGCAGAAGCTGACTCACGAAAAACACATGTGGCGCCTAGTAGTGGTTTTGATTGGGATATGCAAATTCAAACCCATTATACTCAAACTAGTTACGATGCCTTTGCAGCCAAGCATTTGAAGCGATTGTACCACTGTGAAATTGAAAAACACCCTGACTTCAATGTCGTAAAGAGAGTTGAGAAGTACAGTGTAACAGATTATTCCATATTTAGTTATTTTCATGGAAATCAATTTGTTTACACTGTGGAATATCACCCAGACAACCAATAGCTGGATTGCAATTGCAAGAACTTCCAAAGTGAAGGTGTTGTCTGCTGCCACATTTTAAAGACTATGTCTCATCGTAGAATTAAAACTCTTCACGACATATATATACTATGCCGGTGGAGAAGAGATGTAATTCGTCCACACATAGACAAATTCTTTCAAGGAGGCTATCCATCAATGATAGACGAGTACAAAAAGTACAATTCCTTGAAGAAATGGTTTGATAGGAATTGTCATGTTGTGTTGGACAACAATTCTAAATATGTGGATTTCAAAAATGTTTTGAAAGGTAGTTTCAATGCATATTATGATTCGAATGACAACATGGCAGTCCCTAGCGTTGGTGATCCAGAGTCGGACGATGATGTAACATTCATTAGGAATCCGAGGGAAGTCTGATCACGTGGAAGGCCTCTAATTAATAGATGTAGGACTGCTCGCGACAATATCTATAAGAGAGGTGGTGGAAGGTGGACGAGAACATATTATGATGCATTTCAAGAGGGTGAGACTAGTCAAGGTCGGAGGGGTGGTGGGAGACGGGGTGGAGGTAGAAGGGCTGGTAGAGGTGGTCGATGTGGTGGTATAATTGATTAGAATATTCATGTAATTTGTAATCGTACATCTTATATATAGATTTTTTAAAGTGGGTTTTCATCATTAATGGTTAATTATACAGGGATAACAATATTTGAAATTTATATTCTTAAGATCAAAGTGACAAAGTAATACGCATAATCCTCCATATCCGTAGAGAAAACCATTTAAACTCTACTCAACCTGCATCCCAAGCACATCTATCATTGGGCTGTCTAATTTTTGGGCCTTTTTGTGGTTTAGTCCCAGGCCCAACAACTTGGCTAGCCTATGAGCTATCCGCATTCACAACAAGTTACTCAATTATGTGAAGGGTTCTGTTATGTGAAATTACGTTGAGGTAAAAATTGTTCGAAAAAAAAATATGAACTCTTTGATAGTGGTAACACTCAATATTTTCGGAAGTGTTGCAAAACTTTTTCCTCATGATCCATACTTAGGGATAACAAACACTCAAGTGTTATTTTAAACATCCATTTTTTATATTTTTCATGAAAACATTATTTTTGTTGCCTTTATAAATGTAATTTGGCAAACATCATCACTTTGCATCGTAACATCTTAGAGCATGAAAATCATCATTCAATTAATGAAATGAAGAGGATACGTTCTTCTTTTGAATCATTTGATAAGGGTTGCTTGATGAAATTGTAGAAAGGGTAGCTTCAGCCTCATGCAAAGATATAATAAATCTAAGACTGAGGTATGTAAATTTTTAATTTAAATCAATTGTTTACATTCATGTTTAATAACCTATAGATTTTTTCCAGTTGCAAGTTTTTTTAATGAAATAGGATGTGAACGGTGGGTTTACAAGAAACTCTTGCTAGACGATGTTTTGCTTAAGATATTGATGCGCCGAACATAAAAAACGTTCAAAACATACTATTATTTCATGAACGTGTGCATCGATGTGGAAATACAGAAGCCATGTATTGAAAAGGTGTGGTAATAACATATATTAAATTACTTTCAGATGTATTCGCTTCCTTAAATTCGTTCTAAACTAACGGGTATGTGTTGTATTTTAGAAGTTGTTTTTCAGCTATGAAGATTCAGATGATGCAATACCATTACTGGAGAAAGCATCAAAAGGAGGTCACATCGCTGCATCATACGATTTTGCCATATTCTTAATCTTCTTAGGTGGTGAATATAGGCGAGATGAGATAAACACTATTGGGAAGATGAAACTAACACAACAACAAAGAAGACTAACAATGCATTGTCGAAATCGTCTTCGACATTATTAAGCGTAACGTGGGTTTTGAATCGTTTATTTATTTAAAACCTAGTCCTTGTTGCACAATTAAGCATCCATTTACTTATCACAAAATGGTCTTGAATAGTGATCAAGGTGAGGTAGGTGACCATTGTTACAGTTCTAGTACTAATGAAGAAATTACATGGTTTTATGTTGGCTAACATTACTTAGGAATTTTTATGTCTTTTTTTCTGTGTGTTTGTGGCTAAGTTTTTTAATGGTTTTTAGGTTTGTCATTGTTTACTTTCATAAGGATCTATGTTCAATTTTATTAGTAAATTTAACAATACCCTAACCTAGAAGGTGAAAATAGTTTTTCTCATTAAAACAAAACAAAAAACATTTACATACTCCACCCATGCATCATGCATTAGGCAATGGGTGAAAATAAAATACAAACAAAATAAAAAAAAACGAAATTAGAAACCAACTGAAAAGGACCTCATCCAACATCCTTATGTTCTACCAAATAACCTACAACTGCAGATTTCTTTGGCAACCCCTCTTCTCCTGGGACCAACCATCAGCCGAATTTCCCTCTCCAACTCCGGGAGTTAATTCATGAACTCCATCGAGGCTAACAGTGAAACCGTTGGGTGATTACCACCTTCTCGTATATCTCGAAGGTTTTGGTGAGGGTGGATCATCCATTAATAACACCATTTCTAACCATCTATTTCCTTTCCATCCGATTAGCCGCTTCATCAACTCCGCCACTTCGTCCTCCATCTTCTCATACGAGTCGTGTTTAAGGTAATATAATTTTTTCACAATCTCCGAAGAGGTTGGGAATGAAATTGCCCTTCGTTTGTTATCAGGAGTTTGGCAGTTTTCCATATTTTATCATAGTTAGTGTAAAATGATTATTTGAAATGTTTTGAGTGTGAGGAATACAATTAGCAGGAGTCTTTATTTATAGTCAAAATTTTGGAGCTAAATGTGACCGGTTTGGGTCCAAAAGAAACTTGGGAGCAAATGGTAAAATTAGTATAATAATGTGGTGTTCTCTAAGTTTGTAAATATTATCCAAGTAAATTTGCAAATTAGTGTGATCATAACTTTAATTATTTCACTCTTATTTTTTAAGTCAAAACAATTAATTAATCAATTTTATTCGAAGGTAAGAAAATAAAATTTAATTAATTAATTTACTCACTAATATTTTAATATTATTTTTACAAATTTCACTAGATAATTCTTCTCCAAAAATTGTTACTCGAAAAATAAAATAGAAGGAACCAAAATGAGTGAATGAGATTATTGTTGTTGTTCATCTAATTAAAACTACTTGAGTATACCTACCACTTGTTGAAAAGATTTGATTTGATGAGTTGAATTTTCTTTCAATTTTCTTTTTTAAACCAAATCCATTAATTAATCAATTTTATTAGAAGTTAAGAAAATAAAATTTAATTAATTAATTTAATCATTAATATTTTTTGTTATTAATTATTACAGACCTTTAATTATTAATTTCAGGGAAATTTTTTTTATTACTATATCAAAAAAATTTAGTTGAAAAATAAAATATAATGAATGGGAACCGACGGAATGGTATTATTAGTTGTTCAAGTCTAAGAAAACGACTTGAGTACACCTAGCATTTTGAAAAGATTTGATTTGATGAGTTGAATTTTCTTTCACTCTTCTTTTTTAAGCCAAATCCATTAATTAATCAATTTTATTAGAACTTAAGAAAATAAAATAAATTAATTAATGTAATCATTAATATTTTTTTGTCATTAATTATTTCAGACCTTTAATTATTAATTTCATGCAAAATAAATTTATTCCTATATCAAAAAAATTTAGTCGAAAAATAAAATATAACGAACGGGAACTGACGGAATGATATTATTAGTTGTTCAAGTTTAAGAGAACTACTTGAGTACACCTATCATTTTGAAAAAAATTGATTTAATGAGTTGAATTTTCTTCCGCTCTTCTTTTTTAAGCCAAATCCATTAATTAATCAATTTTATTAGAAGTTAAGAAAATAAAATTAATTAATTAATTTAATCATTAATATTTTTTTATTATTAATTATTTCAAATCTTTAATTATTAATTTCATGGGAAATAAATTTATTCCTATTCAATTTTTAATCAACAAATAAAATATAACGAACGGGAACGGACGGAATGGTATTATTAGTTGTTCAAGTCTAAGAGAACTACTTGAGTACACCTAGCATTTTGAAAAGATTTGATTTGATGAGTTGAATTTTCTTTCACTCTTCTATTTTAAGCCAAATTCATTAATTAATCAATTTTATTAGAAGGTAAGAAAATAAAATGTTACGTGTGTTAAAAAATAGTTTCTCATAATAGAAATGACAATTTTATGTTTATAATAATAATAAAAAATAAAACAGAGAGACCTAACCTAGAATCGAACTCACGACCTATTGATTAATCGTTTAAGCTTTAACCATTCGCGCTGCAATAACATTTGTTCATAATCACGAAACGAAATTTGTTTATTTTTTTCATCCCTTTTTTACAAAAAAAATTAAATATTTGAATATTACTTTTAAATTTTTCACTATATAATTGCTTTCCAAAAATTGTTACATGAAAAATAAAAGGAGAAGGAACCAAAATGAGTGAATGAGATTATTGTAGCTGTTCACTCTAATTAAAACTACTTGAGTATACCTACCACTTTGACAAGAGTAGAAGAGTTGAATTTTCTACCACTCTTTGTAGACAAATTAATCCGATTAATTAATCAATTATATTATACTGTAAGAAAATTGAAATTAATCACTTAAATAAATCAAAATTTACGTGAAAATTTAATTAATTATATTTTTTAGAACTTTTAATTACTAACTAATCGTTAATATATTGTTACTTGTGTAAAAAAATGAACTACGTATTTGGTAAGACTCACTATTTTCTGTATGAAATAAGAATTCTCACTACTAGTTGTCTTTGGGAAGTGTTTCGAAACTTTCTTTTAAAGTTATTAACTTGGGGAAGACAAACACTCAAGTGTTTGTAAGCTTTTCAACTGATGTGTTTTAAGTGACTAGCATTAATTGTTTAGATTTTGATTGATTTTACCATTTTCTTCCATTTAACATCTCTTTGTAAATTTTACTCGTAAATTTGAAATTCATTGTGATATTAATACTACGATGAAACTATATCATCTAATATTTGATAATTACATAAAGCAATATTATCATGTAATATACCCTATATTTAATAAGTATATTGATTTATTTAATTTTTGTGTGATTTTTATTTTTTTTGACATGTATTATAAAACATCATCAAGAATCATTATATAAACGTAAATAAAAGAGAAGACTAAATTAAAATACAAATTTAAAAAAATACGGTACATAAAAACTTAAAATAAAATAGTGAATATAACCTTAAACGGAATTTAAAGCTTCATAAAAAAAAATAAAGAAACTCTACATAATATTACTGGCACAAACACTGCTGTCAACACTTCCGGCACCACCACCTAGAGCGGCAGTATCCAAGGCATCAACACGACGAGCCAATACTTCAAGGCGGCGATTCAAACTCCACATTTCACGGCGAAACTATAAAATTTCAACACTAAGGTTTTTCACACTTTTACCTGTTGACACTCAATTTTGACCATCCACAATTTAATTAATTTTCAAGCTTCTTCAATTTCAAATAATTTGAAATTACATATTTTCGAAGAAAAACATACTTTCAAAATAATTTTTCAAGACATTTTGCCATTTTTCATATAGATTATATGTTTTTATATTTATAATATAATATAATATATATATATATATATATATTTATTTATTTATTTTTTCATTTTAATTGAATATTTGAGAATATCAGTTTATCAAAAAATAGTGTTTTAATTGAGTATATTTTATTTCTCTAAAAAAGAAATAAAAAAATTATTAACTAATTTATGATTTAATTGGAACGGTCGATCTTTTATTTCAAAGTAATTATTTTATCTTGTTACATTAAGAAGCTCGATTAATTACTTTTAATTTGCATCGAACCACATTCTTCGAAATCAATTTCTCGATGAAATACATTTATTTGGATCCAATTTTAAGCCTAATTTCTCAATAAACCAACCCACGCCCTTAATTATTGCCCTATTGTCCTAAATTTCTATTTCATACGCTTCTTTTTCCTATTATTTCTACTCTCCAAAACTCATGCTCTCTCCCTCACGCGTTCCTCTTTTCCTTCATAAGAAGAACGACTCGAACCCAACAATTCCAACGAGTGCTATCCGTAGTTTATCCAATTTTTGGCGAGGAACATCAATCTCATATAGTTGTCCCGTTCGTCCTTTCTTATCCAGTGAGGCATACGAATTCAAACGGTAACTCGTCCTTCTTATTTCTTGTCAATTCTTTTTCTCTCGATTTTACCCTCTCTAGTACAATTAGAGGTTTCCAGGCACTTTCTCAAAGAATTCAAATTCACAGCAGTCCCACATCGTTTTCCCTCTCAAATTCGACCCAGAAGCTACCCTATAAATATCCTTCTTTTGCTCACTGTTCAGGGGGACAAATTTTTGGAGACCAAAGAGTACCCTAAAGTTTTGGGAATTCTTGGTTCAATAGTTCAAAATTTTGTGGCTTTTGTGGTTGTTCGAGTTGAAAGAGGTGGTGGAATCGTCTCCGTCAAACCGTCGTTCGATTCGCTGCCCAGAACCAGGTAACATTTGTATTCCGTTCTCATCCTTTTAGTACTCTTAGTTTTTATATTAACTGTTTGTTCTTAATTTGATGTGAAGTGTTTTATTTAGTTTTTTAGCGATTATGTATTACTAATTTAGTTAACTAAATAAAGGTGTTTAGATTTAACTTCGATGTTTAGCACTCTTTGTTAGTTTTTGATCTTTTCTCCTGTTTTAACCTCAATGCTCAACAATGGAGGCTTGTGTTAGCTTAACATTTTATGAATTAGTTGGTGTTTAACTAGTTACATTAGGTTGTGTTGCTTAGTCTTTTACTCTCTTTCCGTTTTAAAGAATAGACTTGTTGTCGATAATTAGTGTTTAAATTTGTTTGAAATTCTCGATAGTATCCAAATTTAAATACCTTATTCAAATACGTATTTTCAATTATGTTGAATTTTTTATCTACTGCTAATATGGTCACAATTTGGGTGTGAATCTATTAAGCTCTTCCTTAAATTGTTTCTGTTAGTTCCTGGTCTCTTAAGTGCTAACTTATTTCATTCTATTTCTAGTAGATGTTGCATTGATAATTAAGATGCTTTGATTGATATTTTAATACGAAAATGTCTTTAGTTTCTGCCTTAGTTTCTTTGATCCATTGTTGTGTACCCCTTTACAATATTCCATGGCCATGTTTTTTCTTTCCATAATTTAGCATTTGTTTCCTTTAAGTTGCTGGTTGTCTCTTTTCTTTTAGATTTTTGCCTTAAATCCTTTAGGTCAGGCACGTGATTTTAATATGGGATAGTATTCTAGTGGCAATATATGATGTAAATTTATTCTTCCTTTTCAGTTGTCTTGAACTTTGTCATGAGTATTTTATTTTCTAAGTGAAGATAGCTAGATTTACGTTTGGTATTCTTGCCTCTCTTAGAGGGTTAACTTAATTCTTTCTAAAGTTGTCATATCTTGGTGTATCTATATTATTTGGCCAAATGTCCCATGTGTTAACCAAATAACTATATTTCCCTTCATCCTTCTGATCTTTTCTTTACCAATGTGAATCTGTAATTCTAAATGCAACTCTTAAGATTTCTGATAAAATATTTGTTGTCTTTCCTCACTTATTTTTTCTGATATTCTTTCTGTGACTGAAATTATAGTTATGGTTTGTCTTACTTCGAGTAGATTAAACTTGCATTATTAAATATCGTTTTTATTTAAAGTTAACAGTTGTCCCCTTCTTAATTATTTGTTAATCCTTATCTTTCTTTATTTAACATGAGCCTTCTTGTTCGAGTCCAATTGGACTCCCTCTTTTGCATCTTCCTTTCTTTGAGTCGACCTTTGCCAAAGGCACAAAGGAGAAACTAATATCTTCGAGTTAAAATTCAAATCAGTGGTAACAGCTCAATGACAGGGTTACGATAGTTCCAGAGAAGCTGAAAAGATAAATCTTTTGGGTCTAAACCTAATTAGACATGGAGTAGGGAACTAGTAGTCCAAAAGGGCTTAAAATAGCATTTTTTTCATACTTAAAGAGTTCGAAAATAGTGCCAGCAGCAGCAAGTGGACTTAAAGTTATCCAAGTTCTATTCGTATTTTGTTTCTCTTATATTGTGATTTCATGATAATTGCCTTTAACTTCTAACTTTTATTTTGTTAATTCAGATGAATCTTTGGGGAAGTTTTCTATTTTCTTACTCATTTTGCTTTAAATATTTAAAATTTTTAAACCCGTTTTAAGTTAGGCAATCTAAGCTTCAAGACTAACTTGAGAATTATCCATATTCTTTCATAGTTAGTATTTAGCTTTCAAATTCACGTCAAAGTGATTGTGTTGATTATTCGACTCAAAAACTTGACTCGGATAAATTATTAAGTTACAAATTTATTTTGACACTTTAACATTTGAATTATTTCATTATTTGAGATAATACAAATGTATAAGTATCAAAAGATTTCCTTCTTTCAAAAAATAAGATTTTTAAGTAATTTAAGTTTCCTTTTTAAAAATTAACCAAGTTTTTTGAATCCGTCGATCAACCATATGTCAGCGGATTCTCTAAGATGCCTAAACCCTTACCCGACTTTGGTTTTGTTTAAAATGTTCTCTTTCAAAACCCCCTTTATAAAATGGTTTTCTTAATTTTTCCTAAAATATTAAGTGGCGATTTTCAAATTGTTATTTTTCTTTAATTAATCAAATTTCCAAAGTAGCGAAACGGTTTCGGAACCTTAGTTTTCGAAATCGAATCGTAACAGATGACGATTTTGCTGGGGATTCATCTAGGTTCTAACCAAAAGGATTTTATTATTTGGCTAACTATTTATTTGTATTAGTTGTTATTTTTCAATTATGTGTTTAAATTTTGAATATATTATTGTCATTGCAACTCATGTCATACAATTCCGTCAAATGACAAATAAAATGCATTAGGAAAGGACGGTTACGTGGCTATCCATAGCTGTGCCTTGAGAAAAGTACACCTTGCTTTCGGAAGTAATAAATGAATAGTTGATTCGTGGTCGTCCAACGTCGTTTATTATATTCACCCCGTAGTTTGTCCAACTCGGGTAACCATGTCTCGTTTCAAAACCCACTCTTAGTCAATTAGTGTAGAGCGAAACCAAAATGTTTTTTTAGGTGTATTAACCTAAGATGACCCAATACACGAGGTGTATTAGGCCCATTAGAAGACCACCTTGTGTCGAATTGATCCTCGGTCAATACAAGACGATCATCTACCTATTTGTTAAATTTGAAGGATATGTATGTCGATTTGTGCGTGCCATTGTCCTTAGGGTTAGGTTTTTATTTTATAGGTAGTTTCTTTGTTGAAGTCAAAGGAAGATCCTCCTCAATCGGAAGAAATTCAAAAGCATCAAGAAGTTTGAGAATGAAGATTTCATATGGAAGCTTAGTTTAGTTTCATTATACCTCTGCGTGGAACTGATATTTATTTCCCTCTCCTCTATTATGTATCCCCATTTATTTTATTCATAAGGCTTGTACAAATATTTTGGGGCAATGGAACGTTTTACAAACGATATACACATCCTTCAAATGTTAGGCCTACCTTTGGCTCAAAAGGTCACATGTATGTTAGGAGGCGTTATATTTTGTTTGTGTGTTAAATGTTACTAATTTTGGTTCATTTGTGCTTGCTTGACTTATGTGTTCTATACATAAGTTTTGCTTCAAACATGATTGATCCATTATTCTATTCCGAAGTCTCAAAACCTTGTTTGGCATATAAGGTCAGTTTTTGATCCCTCTCGAATTACTCTTTGAGTCCATTATCAAAATCTGTTTCGAGTTCGTTAAATCCTCAAAAATATTGTTGGGTCATCACTTAAATTCATGTTTACCTCATCGTTCTTGAAAATTCTTTTCCACACCTACCTAGTCGGCATTACTAAATATTCCGTCAATTTCATGTTAATTTTAAGACGTCTTTATTCTCAAAAGGGCTTTTTAATTGAACCTTACAAAAAGTCAACATTTGAATCTTTACTCAAATTATATAGTTTGCTTTGTTCAAATTCATTTCTTTCGTTAAAATTTTAGTTCACAGAATGATCAAAGTTTTCCCATTTGCTCACCCTTTTAGAGTATTTTGTTCTTCGAATTTTGGACTAATTTGTTTTAAGCAAAACAAATGTTATTTGTTTTATATGTTACTTTGGTTGATTATTATGATTAATGGACTAACTCTCTTATTTTTTGAGTTGTTTTTTGAAGATGAGACTGATTTGTGTTGGTAATCAAACTTGCTCACTACACAAAAGTTCTCGTTAGCAGAACATCCATATTTTACACGGTCTAAGGTGAAGGAAATTTCTACAAACTCTTCATTTCTTACTTGGACTACTAAGAGGACTCATTCAAAAATGGATTCCATTATCAACACAATTACTTCATCCGAAATGATCCTCACTTCATCTGTCGCGGCCAATCCTAGTGCCTCGGTAGCAACGGAATCACCCATGAAAGTCATTGCTCGTTTAGAGCGATAAATTGGTGAACTAAATCTCCTGATAACTCAATACCAAGCTGCTTTTCAGAACCTACCACATGATGCTCGCCAAAATGGTCCCATGCCACCTTCGTTTTCGACTTCAAGTGAGCTCAATCAAGAAGATCATTTTACCACCTTTCAACAAACTCAAAGTGCCTCACTCACTCATTCAACTCAGGATACTCCTCTTGTGTACACATTTGCTCCTCCAAAAGCTCCAACGGTAACACATCATGCTCCGCTAGTGTACACTTATGTCATTGCTCCATCTGTTACCAAGGTTCAGGAGTTTTACCACCAAGATGTTAATCACTATGTTGAAATTAAAAATGATGCAAAGTCAATTGATGTTGAAATGATGAATAGAAAGATGAAAAGCTTAGAGGATGTTATGAGAGGTCTTCGTGGATTCGATAGTAGCCAGAGTGTGAGATATGAAAAGTTATGCACATTCCCTGAAGTTGAGCTTCCACCCGGTTACAAGATTTCGAGGTTTGAAAAATTCAGTAGATCAGGAAATCCTTTCTTCCATTTGAAAATTTATTGTGAAAAGTTGATTGACGTTGGAAACAACGAAGGGATAATAATCAAGTTATTCAATCAAAGTCTGGAAAAGTCTTGGAGTGGTACTCAAAGCAAGATGTGACTAAATGACGTACTTGGGATGACATAGCGAACACTTTTGTGGATCACTACAAGTTTCATGTTGAGATTGCTCTTGATAGAATCTTTATTACCAAGCTAAAACCAAAGGCGATTGAATGCTTTAGAGAATATGTCATTCGTTAGAGGGAAGAAGCTGCTAGGGTGCACCCACCTATGGAGGAATCAGAAATGATCACCTACTTCATTCAATATCAAGACTCAGAATACTATGAGTGAATGGTGACAATGGGTGGAAAGACATTTGCTGAAGTTATCAAGGCTGGAGAAATGATTAAAGACGGTCTCAAGATTGGCAGAATAACAAGTTGCACCTCATCTCAGTTTGCTAATAAGGTCTGTCAAACTGGTTCCTTTTGGAAAGAAAAAAAAGAAATAAGTTATGATGTTAACGACTCAAGGAGCTACCTCATATAACTGTCAACCACCTCCAAGCTATCCCGATTCACGATACTATGTTTGCAACAATCAAGCAACATTTTATTCTCCACGGCCAATGCAAAATCCTTGAAACAATGCACCTTGTCCCAATTTTGAGAAAAAGCCTCCCCGAGTCTTCACTCCATTGTGTGAGACACTAACTCAACTTTTTGGGAATTGAAAGAGGCAGGAATACTCCATCCAGTGGAAGCAAAGACTGTGAATACTTCAGTCGAGTGGTATGACCCAAATAAGCGTTGTGCTTATCATTCAGGAGTTATTGGACATGATATCGAGAAATGTATCACTCTCAAGCACAAAATTCAAGATCTGATTGACAACGAGGTGGTAAAACTTGCACATGCTCCACCGAATGTGAACACCAATCCACTACCCAAGCACAAGGAGTAGTAATTGGCGTAACCAGTTGTGAAGAAGAAGCAAGTTTTTCTGAAAGTCGCACTTTTGGCATCTTTGAGTCTTGCATTTGGAGTTTGTTGCTTTATTTTCCTATAATCGTACTTTTATCATTGTGTTTTCTTTGTAATCGTTTGTTTGGATTTGATTTCCTCTCTAAGCGTCTTTCATATGTAAATGAACTACGTCTTACCTGAATTCTCAAGAATGAGCTACGTAGGCAGCCTATGTCGGCATTGGTCACCCCTTTATCCCCTTTTAATGTTTCCTTGTACTTGAACTATGTTTGACCTGATTTTCCTAGTGGAATACGTTAGGTGGCCTTCACTGGCTTCGATCACGTTGTCAAAAATATATCGATTCCTCTTTATGTTGGAACTACGTTTGACCTGATTCCTGCTCAACTGGATACGTAGGCGCCACATCGACTCTGTCATGTTCCCCGTAAGATTTCTATTTTTCTTTATAATGGAAAATGGGGCAGCATTTTGAGAGGATCTCAAAATTCGTTTGAAGAGAACTTTTTCCAACAAGCCAGAATCAAGGATCACTTCAGAGTTGCAACTGGGGCAGAGTTTTTGTGATTCACTCAAAAATTCAATTAAAAACTACAGAAAGTTCAAAAGTTATGTTATGTTATGTTTCAAATCGAGGTAGAATTTTTTAGGAGGGTTCCTCAAATATTCCATCAAACGACATTTCAAGATCAGACAAGCTTGTAAACCAGACGTTAAATGAGCATCTGGATGGCAAGGAAAAGCCAACATGAATCAGTCTCTTGAAACTAAGAATTTTTCTTTGGATGCAAGAACTACAAAGTTACAAGGCATCATTGGACCCACATTTGCCTCGTCATAGCTCAAATGATTTCTACTCTTAATTCATCTTCTAAAGTTTTTCCTTTCACTTTATTGTGACTTACACATTCTCAATTTTACAAATGGAATAGCTTGGCACAATGGAGAAGACCATAAGATGTCATCCAGACCAATATAAGCCGAAAAACTTTATTTGAAAACTTCTCTTTTACTTTGATAAGTTTATTTTTTACTACTTACATCTGAACTCTACAGGTGTCGTTAGAATTGGAGTCAAAATTCCAAAAGGGTCTTTTCAATCTTTGAAGGATCAGTCCAGACATTCACCAGAAGAGGGACATAAATCAATACTTTTCAAAGATGTTATCATGAAAGATTTCCTACACCAAGGATCCAATCCAAGCTGACTCTTATCCTCTATTTTATGTTGAAAAACTGTCTTTCATTTTTTCAAATCTCTTGCCTTTTTATGGCAAATCTTATGTTCTCTTTAATTTTTTTTTACGTTTCAAGTTCGAACTAGCCAGACCTGATTTCTTGTTCCAGCAAGATACGTAGGCAATCCTATATAAGGATTTGGTCTTCCTATTGTTTCAAATTACAGACCTTAGAGGAAATTGGGGCATGTTTTTGAATCAGCCATTCTTCATTTTTTGCAAATTGCTCCAGTTAAGCACCCTTGGACAGGAAACAGGGGCAACTTTTTGAAACAGTTCAGAGTTCTCAAAATCTCCGCTCAACTTCAAGTTTCAGATATTCTTTTTCAAGAAAATTATCTCTTTAATAAGAGATTTTAGACTAAAAGTAGGGACTCGTTTTATGTGACATCCCTAATTGGCCATTATTGCCTTGTTTCAACGTTAAAAGTTCTCAAGCGTTATTCCAGAATCCCGCATTCTCTATGCTTACGAAATTGTCATAATGTGTTCAAAAGTCTTGACATGTGTTAATTCTTGTTATCTATTAACAAAATCTTTATGAGCGCAAGAACAACCCTTTTTAGACAGTCACAGATCTTACTAGTTTCAGAAATTACAAGAGATAAACCAAATTACTATGTTATAACCTTACTCCCTATTTTTAAGAGTTGTTCTTTATCATTAAGGTTTTATTATTGGAGCGTCACTTCCTTCAACGTGACATGTTATTATTATTGGAGCATCACTTCCTTCAATGTGATACATTATTATATTGGAGCGTCATTTCCTTCAACGTGACACGTTATATTATTGGAGCGTCACTTCCTTCAACATGACACGTTATATTATTGGAGCGCCACTTCCTTCAACGTGACATATTAAATTATTGGAGCGTCACTTCCTTCAATGTGATATGTCAAATTATTATTGGAATGTAACTTCCTTCAACGTGACACGTTATATTATTGGAGCATCATTTCCTTCAATGTGACATATTATATTATTGGAGCGTCACTTCCTTCAATGTGATACGTTAAATTATTATTGGAGTGTCACTTCCTTCAACATGACAAGTTATATTACTGGCGTTTCAATTCCTTTCACGTGAAATGTTAAATTTTTATTCGAGCGTCAACTTCCTGAATGTGACACGTTATATTATATTGAACAGTTACTTCCCTCAAAGTGACACATTATTATTATATTGGGACATTACCTCCCTTAAGCACAAGGTTATATTATATTGGGAAATCACCTCTCTAAAAAATGACATGTCGGGACGTCACCTCCCTAAAAAGTGACACGTTATATTATGTTATTGAATCATCACCTCGTTTAAATTGACACATCACTTTGGATCACCACTTCCTTCAAGAGCAATACACTTGAAATTGGATCGTCATCTTCTTCAGTATGACATATTAAACCAGGTTTGCACAAATTATATTTGTATTTATATTACATTTTCTACTGACAATTTTCTCCAGATTTTGAAACACACGAAGTGGACTACGTCAAAATAGGACGCAACACAACGTGGAATTTTTCTTAGCAGCGAACTGGGACATAGTCCAAAGAGGAATATCAAACTCTTAGGACGCGAGTTGAGGAACGACTTCCACCACAATCAAACAACATCCCTATCCTAAGGCGTATGGTTATTTCTTGGGATTTAATAGTTTCAGTTTTGCCTTCAGTGAAATTTTCAACTCTCACAGGAGGAAAATTTTCAAATTCGAGTGACAATACACCTAGAGTTTTGGAAGTTATGCCCATGTAAGTTCCTACATATGGGTTTGAAGGACCCACATTCATAGTTGAGATGTTTGCAAGCCTCTTTTCCACACTCAATTAAGTTTTCACTCATCGTTAAGCTAAAGGTTATTTCTGCATAAGAGATTTCATTTTCAACCGATTGAGTCGAACTACAAACAGTCTGATTTCAAAAGTTTAGGGACATGTAGGCGGACTTAATATTGAAAACTCGATTGTACTCCAACAATTCTGTCATCACTCCGTTCTCGAGCTTTTCGGTCTCTCCATACTTCAACATCGAAATGACTTTTGCATTCTTTCAAAATTGTGCTTAAAATCAAGCGTCTTTTGAACTACAAGTGGCCTGAGTTCTCATGTAACCTGAGATATGTAGGAAATCCAATACCAGGGTCCAGCCATAATTCTTCAAAAGATCCTTACCGTTCGCCGTTCCGAAGAGATGAATTAGTGGTCAGACAAAATTGGATTCGTCAATTTCGTTTGTCTCGAATCTCTTTCATCGATCCTAAGCAAACGAGGGACAGTTGTTGACACCCAATTTTGACCCTCCACAATTTAATAAATTTTCAAGCTTCTTCAATTTGAAATAAATGTTTTCGAAAAAAAAAATACTTTCAAAATCATTTTTCAAGACATTTTACCATTTTTCATATAGATTATATATATATATATATATATTATTTTTTATTTTATTTATTTTTATTTTTATTTTTTAATTTTTTTTCATTTTAATTGAATATTTGAGAAAATCAGTTTACCAAAAAATAGTGTTTTAATTGAGTATATTTTATTTCTCTAAAAAAAATTTAAAAAATTATTAACTAATTCATGAATTAATTGGTACGGTCGATCTTTCAGTTCAAAGTAATTATTTTATCTTGTTAAATTAAGAAGCTCGATTAATTAATTTTAATTTGCATCAAACCACATTCTTCGAATTCAATTTCTCAATGAAATACATTTATTTGGATCCAATTTTAAGCCTAATTTCTCAATAAACCAGCCCACACCCTTAATTATTTCCCTATTGTCCTAGATTTCTATTCTACGCAGTCATTTTTCCTATTCTTTCTACTCTCCAGAACTCACGCTCTCTCCCTCACGCGTTCCTCTTCTCCTTCACAAGAAGAACGACGCGAACCCAGCAATTCCAATGAGTTCTAGCCATAGTTTATCCAATTTTCGGTGAGGAACATCAATCTCATATAGCTGTCCCATTCGTCCTTTCTTATCCAACGAGGCATACGAATTCAAACGGTAACTCGTCCTTCTTATTTCTTGTCAATTCTTTTTCTCTCAATTTTACCCTCTCTAGTACAATTCGAGGTTTCCAGGCACTTTCTCAAAGAATTTCGAATTCACAGCAGTCCCACATCGTTTTTCCCCTCAAATTCGACCCAGAAGCTTCCCTATAAATACCCTTGTTTTGCTCACTGTTCAGGGGGACATATTTTTGGAGACCAAAGAGTACCCTAAAGTTTTGGAATTCTTGGTTCAATAGTTCAAAATTTTGTGACTTTTGTGGTTGTTCGAGTTGAAAAAGGTGGTGGAATCGTCTTCGTCAAACTCGTCGTTTGGTTCGCTGCCCAGAACCAGGTAACATTCGTATTCCGTTCTAATCCTTTTAGTTCTCTTAGTTTTTATATTAACTGTTTGTTCTTAATTTGATGTGAAGTGTTGTGTTTAGTTTTTTATCGATTATGTGTGCCTAATTTAGTTAACTAAATAAAGGTGTTTAGATTTAACTTCGATGTTTAGCACTTTTTATTAGTTTTGGATCTTGTCTCTTGTTTTAACCTCAATGCTCAACAATGGAGGCTTGTGTTAGCTTAACATTTTATGAATCAATTGGTGTTTAACTAGTTACATTAGGGTGTGTTGCTTAGTCTTTTACTCGCTTTTTATTTTAAGGAATAGACTTGTTATCAATAATCAGTGTTTAAATTTGTTTGAAATTCTTGATAGTATCCAGATTTAAATACCTTATTCAAATACTTATTTTCAATTATGTTGAATTTTTCATCTATTGCTAATATGGTCACAATTTGGGTGTGAATCTATTAAGCTCTTCCTTAAATTGTTTATGTTAGTTCTTAGTTTCTTAAGTGCTACCTTATTTCATTCTATCTCTAGTAGATATTGCATTGATAATTAAGGTGAAAACTAGTTGTTGGTTTGCTCCTTTATTGTCTTTAAGATGCTTTGATTGATATTTTAATATGAAAAATGGTGCCTCCCGGTGAGAGAGAGGAAAAAACAAAATATGAACTTGGAGAGAGAAAGAGAAGAGAGAGATTAAATTTTGGATAAAAAATAAAATAAAATAGGGCAACTATTTGAGATCTTGCCACATGTTTTTCCGTTTAATCAAAGGGTATATATGATCTAAAATTATGACGGTAAGGATATGTATGACCCAAAAGTATAACGGAGGATATATACGTACCATTTTTGAAAGTTCGAGGGTATATTTGATCTTTTTCCCTATAAAATAAAATAAAATTCCACTCATTAAATCTTCAGTATTTTTCAAGATATGTATTATAAAACATAAGCAAAAAACAAAGTTCAATAACATTATCATAAATTCCGTTCAAAAACTAAAGCTACATCAACATAAAATATACGAGTAAACTAGGGTGTAAAAATAAAGCTAAATAACATAAAAATAGACAAACATTACTAATCATTATTCCCCAACACCTCCGTCAACATATGCACCACCAGTAGCATCATGTTCATTAAGTTTAGTAGCTAAAACATGAATACGACCTGACAACCTCTAAATTTGATTCTTAAGATTTGAAATTTCATCTTCGAGGCGACTCACTTTGTCACTAAGGAATGCAATATCCCAGACGATATCTCCCAGTCCTGTAATACTAAGATGCTCGTTTATGTTCTCTGAGGAAGACATGTTAGGGATTAAATTATGTTATTTTATGGGAAATTTATGTATTAAGTGTAGACGAATGAGGGATAATTTATAATAACCGACAATTACATTTGTTAAGCCAACAGTTGATTTGGTTAGTCCAAGAGTCGTCTGTTCAGTATCCCCAAACATTTCAAATAATAAGATGTAGTCGTTTGTTAACCTTGTTAAGTGTAATGAAGTATAAATTATACTCACTAAATTATAGAGAAAACGACACTTTTAGTCCCTGTGTTAAGGCAATATTCTTATTTTTGTCCTTGTGTTATCTAACTTAGCACTATTAACCTTCAATTATATCAAGTGAGTGATTTTAATCCCTCAACTAACAGATCCAAAAAAAATTAACGGAGAGTTCACTGCTAAAAGGGGCAATTTGGGTATTTAAAAATTATTGCTTGAGAAATAGAAAACTTTTTAAAAAACTTATTCGCCGCATAACCTAGTTCAACCCTAGTTTTGCACAACGAAGAAGTCTCGATCTATTTGGTGTGGATGTGCAATGGAATTGCGTTCTAAAAGTGGGTTGCAATCCACTCCATGTGAGTATTCTTTTAAGTTGAATAGTTCAAAATTTCATGTGATAGACAAAGAAAAATATCTCAACAAATATACCAGAATACTTTGAATTGTTTTTCCTTGATGCTATGCAAATTATTTGTATATGTGAAAATATGATTCTAAATATACTTAGTTGTAAACTTCAAGCTACCAGAAGAACTCAATTCCAAACACCCTAAGGATCTGTATGGTAACACACCATATTCAATTTTGACTAGAAATAAAAAAAAAAAATTGTTAGCATCATCAGAAGCACCGCATAAATTCAATGCTCTCAATTATATCTTAGAATCTACACATCTTCAATTTATCTCAAAGAATTCCATTCAATTGTTGTCAGTTTCGATAGCAGTGACAATCTGAACTGAATGTAGTATAAAACCAACTATTCCAACTGATTACAAGTAAAATTGAAGCTTAAGGAAACTTATAAGTATGGTAACATACAAAGAAGTAAAGAGAAGGATATGAAGAATTTAGAAGAACATGGGATGAGAATAAGAGGAAGTTATAAAAATGCCTACCCAATTTATCCTCGCCCAATTCATCAACACCTTCCTTTTCCTTCACGTATTTTGGCTCAGTCAAAATAAATCAGTTAGCTTTTTAGGCATGTAAATGAGCAATCAATAACATTTTTCTTAAGATAGATGCAAAGTGAATAATAAGTGCTAAAGAGTACACAATTTAAAGTGTAGGGAAACAAATTTATCATTTTATGGATGATTCTGATCTGCATAATTGATTATGTTAATGTGTTTACACTATAATTTACTTTATCTCAATGAAACTAATATGTTCTCATTTTCTCAAATCTACGTTTGATTTATTTAATGAAACCAATATGTTTTTTAAAATCTCTTTACAGATGCAGGTGAAGATCTTGATATGTATTCAATTAAGTTGCATTTTATGGGTTCGTGGATATTTAAGCCTGAGATGAATTACGTTGGCGGGTGAATAGATTATTATGACTACTGTAAGGGCGAGGAAAACTCTATTATTCAGATGAGATTATGTGTGAAGAAGTTGAATGTTGATGATAGAAAAGTAAGATTTTGGTTTAAGTTTGGACCTTATTTCGAGACAGGTATAAGATTGTTAACAAATGATTCAGATATTTATAAGCTTGTCTATGAAATACCTGTGAATAGAGAAATTGAGATATTTATTGAGAACACAAATGAGGACCAGTGGAGTTATGATGTGACAGATTTAGAGATCCAACTTCAAAATGAAGAAGGCTTCATAGATGTGAATGTAGTAGATGAGGGCGATGATAGTGATGCTAGAAGTGAAGATTGTGAGTCATTTCATGACTCTGACTATCCTGCAGAAGAAGATGTTATGATATTAGATCAAATCAGTAACTCTATTACAGAGTCAGCTGGTATCAAAGGAAAAACAAAAAAGAATCAGATTTGTGAAACTAGGAAGAACATTGAGTTTGGGTTTGTCTCAAATATGCTACCAGAGCTTCCTAGTCATACTCAAGAAAAAGATTGCATTATATCAGATGATGAATTAATGAGTTTGCATGGAGATTCAGATGATGATAATCCTAAAAGATCTATCATTTTTAATCCAGGCAAAGACTTGGAGGATCCAACATTTGAATTTCTGATCAATATGATTTTTAGTAATAGTAAAGAGTTTAAGTGGGATGTTGAAGTGCATGCTGTGATGAAGAAGAAAGACTAATTTTTTAAAGAATGAAACTCAGAGGTCAAGAGCAATTTGCAAAGTGCCAAACTGCAAATGGTTCATATTTGCATCAAAGGCCAATCAGGATGAACCTTTCCAGATCAAAACAATAGGCCCTGATCATGAATGTGGCAACCAAAGAGACAATAAGACTATTGACTCTGGATTTTTAGCTAAGAAGTATATAGAAGATTTCAGAATTAATCCTTCCTGGGGTGTGACGGAATTTCAAGCTCATATAATGAGAACTCCAAGTCCACACTTAGTAGATACCAATCTTACAGGGCAAAGAAAAAGGCAACGAAGTTGATTACAGGAACTAAAGAAGAACAATTTAACATGTTGTGGGACTATTGTGCTGAGTTACGGAGGAGTAATCCTGGTACTACATGCATTTTGAAGATGGATGATAACCCAAACATGATGGTCAGAGGCAAAAAAAGATTTTTAAGGCTTTATATTTGTTATGCAGCTACTAAACAAGGATTTTTAGCGGGATGTAGACCAATCATAGGGGTTGATGGATGTCACTTGAAAGGACATCAAAAGGGCGGTCAATTATTGACTGCTGTAGGAGTTGACGGAAATAACATGTATCCAGTTGCATTTGCTGTCGTAGAAGGAGAATTGAAGGAAACATGGCATTGGTTTCTCACTCTTCTTGATGAAGACCTAAGAATCTCACAAAATTCTCGTGCGTGGACTTTTATTTCAGATAAGCAAAAGGGTCTAATTCCAGCTTTTGATGAGGTACTTTCGGATGTAGCACATAGGTTTTGTGTGAGACACCTGCACAACAACTTTAAAACTGAAGGTTTTGGAGGACAAGCACTGAAAGATGTCTTATGGAAAGCTGCAAGGGCAACCACTGAAGCTGCATTTCACAAGTACATGGAAGAAATGAAAAAATTGAACCCTGAAGCCCCTCAATGGTTCATTAACAAGCCTCCTATTCACTGGTCTATAGCTTTTTTCTCTTCTTTCCCAAAGTGTGATATGTTATTGAACAATTTGTGTGAGTCGTTCAATAGTGTACAGTTGCTAGAGACAAACACATTTTGACAATGCTCGAGTTAATTAGGTTGTACATGATGTCAAGATTTCAGAAGAATAGAGACAACATGATGAAGCATGGACACAAATTTTGTCCAAAAATCTTGTTGAAGTTAGAGGAGAACAAATCTAAGGCTGCTGAATGTATTGCCACTAAAGCTGACCAGTTTCATTATCAAATTGAGGACATCAATCTTAGACTATTCTCTGTTGATCTTAAGGAGATGATATGTTCTTGCAAGAGATGTGAGTTAACTGGAATACCTTGTCATCATGCAATTGCGGCTATATGGGTTAAAAAAGACGAACCAGAAATGTATGTCCATGAATGCTACACAACTGAGCAGTATATGAAGAGCTATGAACACTCCATCTTGCAATTAACAGCTCTGAAGAGTGGCCTAAAACAGGAGTTGAACCACCACTGCCACCGATATACAAAACTCAGCCTGGTAGACCGCCAAAATTAAGAAAGAGAGGATCTAATGAGACATCCCCAAAAGATAGGGACGATCACGGCAGAAAACCACTTTGGCAGATGACAAATAAAAAGTTCAACAGGACCAGTTATTGTAGAAAGGTAACAAGCAAATGTTTTCTTGGTCATTTCGATCTGTTGTAAAAATCTGCTTGTAAAGTGGTTCAAATCCACTCTCTGCCAATGCCTTGGCTGTCAATTAACAAATGTAAGATTATGAAATTCATTAGTAATATTTTTCTAAGGCTTGTTTTAAACTGCAAGTCCCAATCAAACATTAAAACGGAAAAGTAGCTTTGAAAACTACACATATATCTTGCCATTTGGACATGGAAAGTAGAGATCGGGAGATCAATTCATTTAGTTGATTAAAAAGGGATGATAAATTTACTTTCTTTGAATTGTTTGAGTAACTTAGAAATGGCCAAAAGTTGCAGCAATACAATTGAACAACATGCTTTAATAAAAAAAAATGCCCACTTATGAATAGAAAAACCCAGCTCAAAATTATGAAAAATCGAGAAGATAAATAAATCAGAGCAGCAACATACCAAGAATCAGAGCAGAAACATACAAGAATCACAAATACATTGTTGATGTTTCAGTTGATCCAGGTGGATTTGTTCAAATGTAGCTTAGATGACTTCGAGTTCGTCGGACAAAGAGAGAAATCTCGTGCCTATCAAGTGGGTTTTGTTCAAATGCAGCTCAAATGAGCTATCGTTCGCCGTGTGAGAGAGGGACGTTAATGCCTATCAAGTTAGTTTTGTTGAAAATGAGCTCAGGTCGATGAGCTTGTTCTTCAAGATAGAGACGTGGAAGACTTGAGCTTGTTCTTCAAAGAGAGAGAATTAAAATGAAATATCCGAATTGCCCCTTTTAGCAGTGAACTTTCTGTTAGTTTTTTTTTTTGGATCTGTTAGTTGAAGGATTAAAATCACTCACTTGATATAATTGAAGGTTAATAGTGCTAAGTTAGATAACACAAGGACAAAAATAAGAATATAGCCTTAACATAGGGACTAAAAGTGCCGTTTTCCCAAAAAAATTTTAATCAATAACTATCATCGTTGTATCATCGATGAAATCCATAAGAAGGTGCTCATGGATTTCCTTAGAAACAATGATGTCTATTATGGCCTCGTCACTACGCTAGATAACAAATATTAAAACATCGCCCTCAACCAATCCCGCATCAACAACAAACTCGTTCCAACCCTCTGAAAACCTCCACCGGTTGGAAAAACCACAAGTGCCTACAATTAAATTGTATTGATCTCCACATGCAGTACCAGGATGTACATAAGTTAACAAAGTATATGTTGGGATCGACGGAAAGTATCGACTTGCTGATTTTGGAAGCCACTACATAAAACAAAAAATCACAAGACATTAAATACATTATAAATCTATTAAGTCAAACAAATAAACAAATAAAACGAAAAACAATGAAATACAATAATTTACCATTCCATTTAACGTGACATATGATCTAGTTAGTCTAATTTTGAATATTGGTAAGGGAGGATTAGACACTGGAGTAAAGTCTGTCATTGGTCTATTGAGAATAGAGATTGGTGTAAATCGTGAGATAGTATTGGGTATTTATAGCGTTATTAAATTTTTTGACTTCCCACCACAAATGAAGAAGTTACCAAGTTCTGCTACTACTACTAGGCCATTTTGAGTGTAATATTTTTTAATATTAACTATATTAAATATGTTTAGCTCTCTTATTCTAATAGAAAAAAGTACATTATGTTTATATTAAGACTTGCTTTTGCAATTTCTTCAAATTTTGTTTATATTTTTAAGATGAATGAATTATAGTTTAATTTGTTAATTGACAAATAATTTTCACATTTTTTATAGATAAATTATTTTTTAGAAAAAAGGAAATAAGAAGAGAAGAACAAACAGATGCTGAAATCACAAGAATAGACACGTGGCAGTATTCTAGGTATAAGACACACAATACTCACCGGTTCCGAGTATTCAAATGAAGTGTTACCACTTTGAAAGTTGCAACTCTTCATTACACTAATTCTCTATAATTGTTGTTTAAGAAGCCAAATAGCCAAAAAATTTAGAGAATTAATCACTTTGAATTGTAATTTGTTTGAATCCGAAAATGTACCTTCAATCAAAAAAATGAAGAGGATATCTTCTTTTGATTGCTTTGATAGGGGGTTGGTTGAAGAAATTGTAGAAAGGGTGGCTTCATCATCATTCAAAGATTTAATAAATCTCAGACTAAGGTATCTAGAAAAATTTAACATCAATTATTTACTTTATTGTTTACTTACCCATCAATTTTGTAGTTGCAAATTTCTTAATGATATAGGAAGTCAACAATGGGTATATGGAAAGTTGTCGTTGCAAGACGTTCACATTAATCCATTCATACGCTTAAATGATTTGACAAACATATGATTCAATGCTTTCATGGACAAATGTGTAGATTGTGGAAATAAAGAAGCCATGTATCGGAAAGGCATGGTAATAGTTTATTTTAATTTTTTTCGTATGTATTGGAGTGCTTAATTCGTTATAATTAATAGATGTCTATTTAATTTTTTTTTTCAGTTTAACTTTTTTAGAAATATAAATCCAGATGTTGCACTAGAATTAATTGACAAAGCTTCGAAAGGAGGACACGATGCTGCAACATATGTTTTTGCTTTAATCTCGCTATACTTAGGCGGTGAATATAGCAAACAAGAGGTAAAGACAATTGGCGAATTGAAGGTAACGCAAAAACAAAGAGCGAAAACAAGGCAGTATCGACGTAGATTTTAACAAATCTTACATTATATTTTTGTGTTACATCCTTTATTTGATAAAAAAAAACCCGTGTTGTTGCACTATTAAGCATGTTCCTCTTGTTTGTAAGAATGACTGGGATAGTGCAGAGGATGAGGAGCATGAGAATTGCTATGGTTGTAGCAGTGATGAAGAAATTTGGCACTTCCGCAATTATTAGTCCTTTACATAATAATTTATGTTTATAATGTAATATATATTTTGTATTATGTTTAGAATGTATTATGTTTACTATGTATTATGTTTATAATGTAAATATATTTTGTGGAATATTACCTGTTGGGGGATAAATGCATTTATATGAACTATGTTTCTTATTATTTATTTGTCATCATTATATGTTTGAGGTTCTAATCAATTTAATGTAGTATTGACTAATTAACTCAAACGTTCTAACATTTTGACATTTTTTTCCATCTGATACTAATTATTTACATTGCTGAAAATAGTTATATAGAATTATTTGTTAATGGGCATTAATTATGATTCATAATTAAGCATACATTTTCAACTCTAATTAGTTTAATATCAGTTATTTAAATTAATTAATCAAAATAAATTAACAATGAATAGTAATTAAGGATACGTCTCTTTTAATCACAATCACATTTATGTTGAACATTAACAATGATTAATAATTCATGGTTATTTAACACCTTTGTTAGAATAAAGTAATATTGAGATGACTAAAACGTTAAAGTTTAGTAACAAGGCAAATTCAATAATATTTTATTAATCAATAACTAACTATTAGCGTTGTATCATCGATGAATCCAGAAGAATTAAGGTGCTCATGGATTTCCTTAGAAACAACAATGTCTACTATGGCCTCGTCACTACGACAAATTACAAATTTTAAAACATCTCCCTCAACCAATGTAACATCTCGCAATTTGAAATAGCTAGGAAGAAGCTAAGAACTGGAAATATTCAATTTTTGGAAATAATGAAAATCCGAAAATTTGTTTAAGTTAGGAAAAGTTGAGTTTTGGCCAACTTCAAACGGCCATAACTCCTAGCTCAGGATGAGTTAGGTGTACTTCCAGATATGGTTGGAAATCTCTTGGAATGATCTTTCCAACGCCGCCAATATTGCACGAATCCGAGTTCGTATGAGTGAGATACACCCATTGAAAGTTGGTTTGTTCAAATAAGGAAATGTCTAATCCGGATTTTTGAAGGGTATTTCAGTCTTTCCTTATCCAATTAATTTAGTTTGTTTTAGTGAATTAATTAAGGGTCAAATCAGAATGAGATCAGTTTAGTTAATTGGAAATTCATGCTAGGGCTTGGAGAAAAGAGAAAAGAGGAGAAAGGAGAAGAAAAGTTCAAGGTTCGCCAAGAACGATCGATTTTGGTTGTGGATTCGCCAATGAATTCATCTTACAAGGTATGTGAGTATTTCATAGCATTGGGTTCATTCACCCACGCGCCAAACATGTTTAATTCAGCGAAATTCGTCCTAAAAGAGTTTGAAAGTTGATGTTTTTGACATGTATTCTTGAATTTGAATGTTGTTCTAGAATTGGGATGAATTGAGGAGTTTCTGAGATCTTTGAGTCAAATTATAGAGTTGTTTTGAGTTAGGTTCTAGAGTCCATATGATGGGTATCGGAATCTAAAATGAATTTGAGATCAATAGTCGAGTTTAGGCGAATTGGGGCTGTAAAACAGAGAAGGAAAAAGTCAAGCGTGATTTGGCACGCAAGTCCGCGTCGCGGACTTGCTCCCCAGTGACCAAAAAGTTTCTCCGCACACAGTTAAGACGCGGACTCCTCTGTCTCAAAATTTAATTTCGCGAGTAATTATTTAAAACACCTCCGCATCGCGGACTTGTTCCAAGACGGTGATTTCGTGACTTTTCTCATGTTTAGCTATTTAAAATCATTCCTAAACATCATGAGATTTTTCTAATCACAAATCACAATCCTTGAATCCATAATTCAATTCAAGGATCAGTTAAGAGTCGAGTCAAGAGCAGTTAAGATCATAGTCAAGAGAAGTTCTTAGAGTTTTCCAAAAGTCTTTTCCAAATGTTCTAACTTTGTTTTAAGACTTAAAGTTCAAGTTGAGTAAAGTTTGAAGTCCACTTCTTCAAAAATATATGGGGACTATGTATTCCCTAAGGGTTTAACATGTTTTCACATTTAAACAAGAAAAGAAACCTCGATTTCCAAAGGGCCTTCGGGCTAGTTTTCAGAAAAGAGTAATCGCTTTCTAAATGAAGCAAGAGGGGAAACTTTGATTTCCAAGATAGCCTTTGAGCTAAGTTTTTGAGCACTAATCTCATATCACATAAGAAGTATGTTTTAAACATAAAGAGCTGGTATCATATTTTGGGAGTAGTATTGAGCACCGATATGGGAGAGCGTTCAGAGAACCCTCAGCCCCCATAAACCATGTAGTCATCATAGGTAGAAAAGGGTCATACATTTTAGATGAATCTTTTTCGCATAGACTAGTGGAACCACTTAGTGAGTTAGGTCCTATACCCCCGGCAAGGTATATGATGGTCCTTGGCAGCGTGAGGTAAAGTGTTGTATCATCACTATAGCTCTTAAGTGATGGTTGTCGGTTGGAGAAACTCCCACAACAATATTTTGTAATTTTATATACATCAGTTTATTTATATTTTTACATACATCTCAGAGTTATATGTATCTGTCACGCCCCGTTTTTCTCAAAACGGGTTTTGGTGCACGACCTAACAACTCTTTTGAGCTTTGAGTGATTGAAGAGTCGCCACCTAACGAATTAAGGCGCGTTAGGGCACCTATCTAACCTAACTAAGTCTAGCTAAGGTCAATGAACCAGAGATCGGGTAAGGGTTCAAACTACCTCGAGGAAAAGGTGTTAGGCATCCCTCGAAGTCCACAAATGTAGGTCCCGGCCGTATCTCATGCAATTTATGTGGGGTTACAAGTAGCATTTAAGATCACTTCATTTATTATTTATTTAATTAACATGGTTACTAAGTGATAAATACTATTAAACAATTAAAGCCATTTTAATTATTTATTTAATTAATTAAGCATGCGAAAACTAGGTGATAACAATATTAAGCAATTAAGGGCACTTTAGTTATTTTAGTTAATTAGATAGGCATGCGAGACTAAGTGATAATATAATAAATAAATATTACACAATAAAGAGATGAGCGAGGGGATAGAAATTTGCACAATTAGATAAAATAAACACTTTTTATTTTTTTATTAAACTACCCCAAATAATTATAACAAGTAAAGGGAGAAAAGGAAAGGGAGACTCTGCAAGACTTTAGGATCAGCACTCGACTTTCTTATTTTGGTCGGCTTCTCATAAGGACAGAAAAAATCAAGGTTTGTTATTTAAACCGAGTCGATATCATCATCTCCATAGGGCCTAAACTACCCCTACCCTACCACCGCATGCTTAACGTCTCTACAAGGTGCCTATCGTCCCCGCTTAAGGTCCAAGAGGCAATGGACTACTATTAGGGTGGGTATATAATAAAATAAAATATAATAGGTCTACCTAGACACCAAGTCAAACAAATAGGACAACACTTAGCACGTAAATCTCATATTGGCCTCTAGGTTTTTTTTTTTTTAAATTTAGCATGCTAGCAAACACATATAAAGTGAAAGGTTTCATGCTAAGTGTATGCAAACAAGCATAGCAATACATATAAACGGGTGGCGAGCAACACAATAATTAATTAATGAAAGGGCAAGTAGTTACGGCATAATGCATATTTTAGTTATAAACTGATTTTAAAAGTGGCACAAAAATTATCACAGATCCGGGCATTTTTTAGAGCAGTAGCAGGTCGAACTATATTTATTTTAAATAGCAATCAATTTATTAAATACAGAAATTAATTAGGAGCCAAATTTAAATGGCAAAGCAACATACAGATAATGATAATTATTCTCAACATGGACAGATTTAAAATATGCAGAAAATGATTTATTTTAAATTGCAGGACATGTTCAAAATGCAGAAAATAATTAATTCCGGGCATGATTTAACCGTGCAGCAAATATGCACATCAAATTTTAGTTTTAAAACATGCTGGAAAATAGTTTATGAATTGATTTTAAATGGTAGAATCTAATTACAAAAAGTGCAGAAATTAATTAACACTTGGAAGAGAATACGAAGCCTATTTATTTTTAGTAATTTAACATGCTGAAGATTATTAACTCCTATGAACATGATTTCTAGATGGTTGGATTTATTCACATAAGGCAACCATTACAACTGATTAAAATAATTAATTAATTCGCATGCTATAAAAATTATCAGAATGCCTATAAACATGATTTTTAAGTAAAAGTACAACCTATAGGCATGGTTTCTACACATAAATGACATATTAAGAAATATTTAAATCCTATAGGCATGCATTTCTAAATAAAAATATAGTTCAAACAAACATATAGGCATGTTTTCTAAATGAAACTGAAGTTTAAATCTATATGTATGAATTCCTATACCCGTTAGCATACAAAAATTTAATTAAGCCTTTGATCATGATACCTGAATGGCAAAAAAAAAATATAGATTGATATAAAAATAAAATGCTTGTATTTTTTATATATATAAAGGAACCAATGTTATTTATTATTATTATTAAGCAACCGATATGCACATATAAATAAGCTACGATGAACATTTTGAGTCAATTGAACACATTAGTGATTTTAAAACATAGTTAGATAAAGCTTAAAGACATGATTAATTATTTCGGGTCAAACTTAGGAGATTAAAAGCAATAGTGATTTTATTTTATTTTAATTTAGTTAGATCCAAAGTGAACTATCTAAATGTGAACTATCAAACAATCAACAATCATATAGGCAAGCTTTCTAATACATTTAAATAACAATAAGGTAAACAAGTAGCACGTAGTTCCCTCCCCCCTTTAGACGATCCCCAAATTATATTTATATATATATAGAGTTTGATAGCTATACAAATATTACAAAACTGAAATAAATAATAAATACAAATTCAAAATACATAAAATTAAATGATCTAGTCTCTTGGCGATTCTTCAACTTGAAACTTCAAGTTCGAAACCTGTTAATTGATAAGAACAATACACTAGAAGTAACAACACAATAGCAACCATTTACATATTTAGACAGAAATTGTAACAACCAATCACACATACGTAAACACTCATAGGAAAGGAATAGGAAACTGACTCGTATGCTTCCTTTGTTTTATTCAAACATACCACAAGATGCATCAGGTAAAACAAAAAATTAAACTGAGGCAAACACTAACCAGTTACACAGAATTAATTATCAGCAATGAAGACAAACTTAATCCACTATTCGACCCGAACACAGCAAAACAGCAACACAGAGAAGAAACTTTAATTTTAACCGGAAAAACTTAATTCCCCTTTGAGTAGAGAGTAATATATTTTTTCTTAGTATTTTAGTATGAGCAAAGTCAAGTTTTTTTTCGAGAGTGAGAGGAGGCTTGATTTATATAGGGAGTAGGAGACACATAATAAGGAAAAGAAATAATTTAAGGATCGATTTTTTAAAAAAATGCTCTCCTTAAACAATGGGAGAACTAAATCAGCCGAAAAATCCCAAAATTGAGTGAGACAAATCCTAAAATACATATGCTTGCTGATTTCAATTAAGGTAAATAAATCAATTACGGAGTCACTACATTAATTAACAATATACAGAAGAGCAGGCATATATCGGGAAAGGGGTCAACAATATTTACCAAAATTATGGAGAAATGTACAACTCACATGAATATGCACTTAAGTAGAATACCTAGATAAAATAAAAAAGGAAAGGGGATTTCTCTATTGCCATGATTAATGTTGGGAATCACGATTAAGGCAAGGGCATAGAATCATCATTACTAATTTTACTGTTGTAAAACAAGCGATAATCCCACTAAATCAAATAAAGTACTAAGAATCAATTAGCAGACATGGCACAAATAAATCAAATAAGATACCAAGAATCAATTAACATGTTAAGATTACCATAAGATGAAGCACTAATTTATTGCTAATCAACTTAATCATGTCAACAGTACATTAAAACTAAAATCAAGCAAATTCAATGGATGGTTCCTAACAACTATGTCATGTATAAACAAAAAATTATTCAGAAATAGTCAAAAATAAAAATTAAGAAGTAACCAAGAATTTACATGTATTATTAAAGCTAATTGATATATGCAACAGAGCATTACGAATATCATAGCAGAAATTAACATTTACCAGCACACAGTAGCAAGATGAATATAAATCGGAATATAAACAACATAACAAATGTATGCAATCTGGGACCCAAGCATCAATGAGCAGATAATGAACAACAGTGGGGAAACGAGGTTAAATCGCACATAGAGAGCTAAAGTTCTCAAAATATCCATCTCTCAAATAGCTAAAGAAGCCATAAAAGCTTGACAAACCATTAGATTCAGGCTTACTAGGACGGATCTGTTGAGATTCGTCTTCAATCGATCCCGAAACCTTGAACTTTGCTGGAACTCGCTGCTGGCCAGAGTTGTCGTCGGCTGTTGGTTGTTCCGGTGGTCCCTCGCCAGCTGTTGGTGTTTGCTAGTGGTCCTCGCCGGTTCTCACTACTGATTCCGGTGGTCCTTGCTGCTGTCCGGTGGTTTCACAGGTCGGAGCTGCTGGCGTTTGTTGGCTCATGCGGCTGCTGCTTTCACTGGCTCGTCCCTGCAAGAGAAAATAGCGAAGGGGAGAAGAAGAGAGCAGCGCCGGTGACTGCTGATTTCTCGCCGGCTGGAGCTACTGCTCGCCGGCGTTCTCGCTTGGCTGCTGGCTGCTGGCCGCTGGCAGATGAGGAACACAAGCGGAAGGGGAGAGGGGAAGAAGGGGAGGTGGAGCTGGGAGAGAGGCAGAGAGGAGAGGGGGCCACCTCTCCTCCGGTTTTCATTGGAGACTCGTCATCGCCGGTGAGAGGGAGGGCGACGGCTGATCCTTTGAGGAGGAGAATGAATGAAGAAAAAGATAGGGTTTTGGTCTTCTTTTAGTTAAAATGGAAGGTTAGGTAGATTTAATCTGGACCATTGATTTAATTGAAACCAACGGCTAAGATTAACTTTGATGGATGACTAAAAAAGGATGGATGAGATTGAATCTTTTGGCATCTGAATTTTGTAATAACAAGGCTAAAATTGAAATCATATTGGCTAATGGCTATAATTGAAATAAAATTGGGAATTAATTAGGCCAGAATTGAAAGGAATTGGAATAAAATAGGCTACAAGTTAAATGATTTTGAGGAAATTTTAAGAAATGCTATTCAATTATAATACTACAAATATTATAATATATATATATATATATTTTTATATAAGTAACATCACTTAAATTTTAAAACATTTGAATAAAATAATTACTTTGAGTTTTACTAATAATTTTAAAATATCTCTTAATAATATTTATGATAATTTTATAAAGCACACATACTAAAATGTACAATTTTTAGACGAAATCAATTAAGATTTTAAACTCGAAATATATTTTTAAAAACATGTATTTAATCGAATAGCATTCCAAAAAGGTTAAAGGTCAGTCAAAATTGGGTATCAACAGCATCTTTGCATACACACAGAGTTGACATCATGTTTTAAACAGTTTTTCTTTATATTGCACTTGTTTTTAAACTACTTTATATTGAAATGAGTTCAGTTATGTTGAGTTGAGTTGAGCCTTATAAGTTCTTCAGTTGCTTTCAGAATCTTTTCAAGCCTAAGTTGTATTTAGCATTCCAACTCGCATACTCAAACATTCAATGTACTGATGCCAGTTGGCCTGCATCTTATTATGATTCAGACGCAGGTAACCAGTAGCAGCATCCAACGCATCGTTGATCCAGTGAGCACTCCAGAGTCAGTTGGTGAGCCTCCTTGCATTTCAGAGGACTCCTTTTAATGCTTTCAGTTATTTTATTAGTTCATTAGGATGTTGTGGGGATTGTCCCAGCATCCATGTTAGTTGTTTTTAGAGGCTTCATAGACAGTCAGTCAATTAGTAGTTCAGTTGTCTTTATATTATCATTCAGATGTTGTTTACAGACTCCAGTTGCCGTTTTGGCTAAGTTTATATCTCTTTAAAGTTATGTTTTGAGATTATCTTGTTAAGTTAAGTCTTCTGCTGAGTAAATAAGTCATGCCAAGGGTTTGCTTGGGGCCAGCAATGGTTCTCGAGTGCCGATCACGTCCAGGATGTAGGCTCGGGGCGTGACAACCAATCCCGCATCAACAACAAAATCATTCCAACCCTCTGAAAACCTCCGCCGATTGGAAAAACTACAGTTGCCTACAATTAAAATGTATTGATCTCCATATGCAGTACCAGAAATTACATAAGTTAACAAAGTATATGTTTGGTTCGGCGAAAAGTATCGACTTACTAATAGTGGAATCCACTACATAAAACAAAAAAAGACACAAGACATTAATTACATTATAATTTTATTAAAATAAATAAATAAACACATAAAACGAAAAACTATGAAATGCGATAATTTACCCTTCCACTTAACGTAACATATGATGTAGTTAGTCTAGTTTTGAAGCTTGGTAGGGGAGGAATAGACACTGGAGTGAAGTCTATCATTGGTCTGATGAGAACACAAATTGGTGTATATTGTGAGATAGTATTGGATACTTATAGCGTAATTAAATTTTTGACTTCCCACCACAAATGTTAAGGTCAAAAAGTTTAACTTCACGTTTTTTGATACAGTGAATAATCTTTTACGATGGAATTAAATACCATGTACTACTATTAGACTCTTTATGTTAATAGCACATTCGTTTGTGTATTACGAAACAAATTAATTTTATTAATTAACTGTAATTTATTTATCACAAACAACTTTTTAATTAGCATTAATAATGATTCTTAATTAAGCATATATTTTCAAGAATGATTAATTTTCCCAGGTCAAAGTATATATTTTCAAGACTAATTAACTACTCTATATAATTTCATTTTTTACTTTAAAAATGTAAATTTCATTTTTTACTTTAAAAATGTAAATTATTTTTTAAAAAATACTCAAAACCTATTTTCACGTTTAAAATAATTTGCAATTTGTTAGAATAAATGATTTTTGAAAAAACTTTATATTAGTAAAGTCCTATCATGAAAATGATGGCCAATTTTACAATGTATAAGAAATTCATGGTGTGAGAATTTGATTATAATCACGAAACAAATTAATTTTCGGAATTTGATTTTTTAATAATTTAATATAATATAATATAAAATGCTACACTAATAGTATTTCCCACATAGTTACTCAATTAATGCAGGGTGTCAGAACTAGTTGAAATTTCAATGCGTCTTTTACACACTTTGCATTCTAACTTTCAAAGAAACCGAAAAGCATGAGAAATTTACACACCTTTGCATTCTAACCTCTTACCATAATCATCCTTCAATGAAAAATTTGAAGACGATTTCCTCTTCCTTTGAATCCCTAGACAGGGGATTACTTGATTGGATTGTAGAAAAGGTGGCTTCTATATCGTGCAAGGATTTGATTAATTTCAGAATAAGGTAATACTAATTTTTTTTTTCAAATGTATTGTTTACTTCATGTTTACTAACCCATCGATTTTTCAGTTGCAAACTTTTTAATGAAATAGGACGTGAACGCTGGGTTTATACAAATCTGTCGCTGTTAGACGTTTCAATTAGTCCATTGAGACTTCCAATGTATGAAAATTACAAAAAATTTGAGTCGTTCATGAACCTTTGCATAGAATGTGGAAATAATGAAGCCTTGTACAAAACATGCGTGGTAATATATAATTTTATATATATATATATATTTGTCTGGTTAAAGAATTTTTCCAAGCCTTAATCGGTTCTAATTCATTGTTCGGTGTTAATATTTTCAGAAGAACGATTTCAGAAATAGAAATACAGCTGAAGCACTTGAAATGCTGGACAAAGCATCCAAAGGAGGCCACACAACTGCAAGACATGTGTTTGGCTTAATCTCCATATTATTAGGCAGTGAATCTAGATGAGATGGGATACAGATGATTGGCGATATAAAAGTAACGCAACAACAAAGAAAAATAACAAGGCAGTGTCGACAACGTCTTCGACAAATCCTGGGAACAATTTATATCTTTAATCGGCTCCCATGTTATTGCACTAGACTATTACATCTACTTACTAATAATCCAGTTGGATTTGATAGTGACGAATATGAGGAAGAAGACCTATGTTATGGTTGTAGTAGCGATGAAGAAGTTACAAAGTTCTGCTACTTCTACTAGGCCATTTTGTAATATTTTTGAATATTAACTATATTATGTATGTTTAGCTATCTTATCTTATCTTATTTTATAATTAACCTTAAATTAATTACTATGAGGTTAAGATCACAAATCTTAATTTAACTTAAAATCTAAATTAATATCTCTGTTTGATTTTAACAAATGAACATTATGAATTATCAATACTATAAAGTAAATAAATTCTTAAATTTTTGGCTCTTTGGCATCTTAAATGACAATAATAGTGAGTAGTGTAACGAAGAGTGAAGTATTTCACATGTGTTGAAAGTAAAAAATAATGATGAGAAATAAGTGGAATTGAAAATGCATTGGAAGTTGTTCCATAGTTCATTTAATGAAGCATGCTCTTGTTATTGTGATTTGTTAGTTGCACACACACGTTTCTTCTTAAACCCAATGTTTAATATTTTTTTCCAAAAATAAAATTGTAGATAAAATATATTTTGGGAATTTTTTCCTCATTTTAAAATACATAAAAAAAATTGAAGCTTTATATTTAATTATTTCCTCATTAATGAAAATACATAAAAGCTTCAGTTGAAAATATAATTTTAACTCATCATTAACTTTTTAAATATGAATTAATGTTGCCTAGGTATTAATGTTCTATTAGTATGCATTGCACCTCTTTATTAATACGTATTTAATTTGTTGATTTAATTTTCTTTTTTGTTCATTATTTTATGTAAAATGATGATTCACATACATGAATAAATATCCCGTAAATATTCATGTTGTCTTTTTCATTCATAAAAGTGAACTCCCTATAGTGAAGGGGATTGAAAAAGGCCATTTCCGTATAAAATGAAAGTAGATTGCATTTGGATTGTGTAATTGTAATAATGACAAAAGAGTGGTCTTCCAATTGCCTAGATATTCGTTCCAAACAGCTAGTAGTACTCATTTATCTTCTAATTATGTGATCTCTTTTCATTACTTGAGTTTTTAAATAATTATTAATAAAACGCTATTCGGTATTTTTCTTTCAATAATAAGATTTGAAAGTTTAGTGAAACGTCATTTTTTTTAAACAGATGATATGATTTATGATGACTTATTATAGTAAATTAGTTTTATTAAACTCATTTAATGACAAATAATAAGAATAATATATAATGACAAATAAACTCAACATATAAGTAATTAATTTTATTAAACTCAACATGTAAGTAACTTTTTTAATCCTAACAATTATTTTTTAGGATGCCATCATTACAATTCAACAATCCACATGAAAAAAACATCCATTTTCAATCCAGTCCCCTTCCCTACATCCATTTAGAATGAATAAAAGACGGGTAATGGGTTTTGGATCACATCATTAAATGCATAATAAATAGCATACATGTTGCCAAAATTAATGAACATCTTTGAGTTCAATGAAATATTTCGGATTCATAACTTATTAATGTAATAAAATCTCTACATTTATTAATACATATAATCATGAATGTATCAATTTTTTTTTTAAAACTTTTCTTAAATCAATAAAAAATGAAGTAATGGGTGCCTTCTTTATTCTTTGAAAATCTAATAGCTTCATCTTTAAATTAAAAAAAAAAAAAAAGGGTTTCACAAGTTGTGTGACACAGCTCACCCACCACGTGTCACATAATCTTGAATCTTCCATGAATAATCTTTTACAACACTAAAAATTACAACTCACACCCATTCTATTCAAAAATACTCCACGAAACCCTTCCCTTACACAACCCCAAAAATTTCCTAAAACATAAATTATGAAGAAGATTTGTGCTTCAATCGAATCAATTGAAAAAAACTATATTGTTAGATATTGTTGAAAGAGTGGCTTTTAGGTCATTCAAAGACTTCATAAGTCTACGATTGAGGTATATAGAAATAAATATATATAGGGAGATTTCTTAACTTTTGCTTTCAGTTCAACGCTATTTAACACACTGGGAAGTGAAGAAAGCGTTTACCAAAAGGTATCATTTGAGGACTTCCCAATATTCTCTTGGTCTGTGAGGACAAGAGAAAAACTAAAATGAAAGGGCTTCTTTTATGAGTCGGTGCATGATTGCTGGCAATAAAGAAGCTTTGTACAAAGTTGGGACGATAATTTTTTTTCTTTTTCAGCTTGCTATTTTCAGTGAGTTTTTCAGTTTGATTTTGTTCTCACAAACTTAAAGATGGTTTCAATAATGTTTCTGTGCTTCTTTTGTCAGATTGATTTTTTTAAAAATAATTGCCCGGCGCTTGCATTGAAAAGGCTTTGGGAAGCTAAAAAAGGAGGACACAATGACGCATCATATGTGCTTGCCATTATTTCCATTTTCGCTGAAGGCAGCGACAGTAATGACGCGGTCAAGTTCATTGGCCAAATGAAGGAAAATCTCCCTCAAAGAAGAGAAATTAAGGAATGGAGGGAGAGTCTAATCAATATTATAGATAATGTTTGGGTTAGTAATTCATTTTTTTTTTACTCAATGACCAGACCGTTGTTGAACTGGTGAACACGAGAATCGTGTTCAGGTGAATGGATGGCCTGTTGATAGTGACGAGGAACTGGATGATCAACCTTGTTATGGATGTGCTTGTGATGTTGAGGTTTATCATGTATTTGATATTTTGCCAAAGTTTGGATTGTAATTTAGCTTCCTTTTTTGAAACTTTTGTTTGGGGCTAAATTATGTGCATAAATTGGTACTTCTAAAGAATCTTTAAGACCAATTTATGTGCTTGTAATTTAGCTTTGTAATTATGTGCATAGTTTTTTGCTTATGTTTATGAACTAATTTTATTCGACTTTTACTTTCTTTCTTATTACTTATTCAACTATTTTGTGTTGTAGTGGATTGTTTGTTAAAATGAAATATGAAGACCAGACGTTTAAAAAACAATAAATGTGTGATCACAGATTTTTTGATGTTCAGCAAAATAAGACGTTTGAAATACCTAGACCTATAAAGAGTCTAATTTCTTTTTAAAAAATAACTAAAATGGGGGTACCTAACCTAGACTCGAACTCGTGACCTATGAACTAATCGTTTAAGCTTTAACCATTCGCGCTGCAATAACATTTGTTCATAATAGCGAAAGGGAATTTATGTATTCTCGTTCATATCAATTATTTAATGAATATCACTAGGCAATTTAAAATTATTTAAATCCTCAAACCTACAAAGAGACTAATTTAAAATTGGTAACGATTTTATTCATCACATTCAATTGAATTGTATTTGTAAAGGAGTGTCACTCATAGAATAATATATCCTTTAAGTTTATTTTCATCGTAGTGATTCGACTTATACTAATGAAAAATAATCATTGGTTATAAAAAGGATCAAAATATAAACTTTTACACTCTTATTCACCAAAAAAAATAAGAAATTTAAAATTATTTGAAGAGAGTTTTTTTTTTTAAATAACTAAAATGGGGGACCTAACCTAGACTCAAACTCGTGACCTATTGACTAATCGTTTAAGCTTTAATCATTTGCGCTGCAATAACATTCATTCATAATCATGAAACGAAATTCATTAATTCTTCTTAATATCAACTATTTAATGAATATCACTAGGCAATTTATAAATAAGATATTATCAATAAATAGAATCTAATCACTCCTAAAATGTCAAAAATAAATTGATCAAAGGTTGACATATACCATAACCAATTGTATTAAAATATAACCAATTATATCTTGATCATGATTATATTCATCACATTTAATTGACTTGTATTTGTGAAGGAGTATCACTCATATAATAATATATCCCTTACGTTTATTTTCATCATAGTGATTTGACTTATACTAATGAAAAATCATCATTGGTTGTAAAATGGATCCAAATATAAACTTTTACACACTTACTCACCAAAAAATAAGAAATTTAAAGTTATTTGAAGAGAGTTGTTTTATAAAAAATAACTAAAATGGGGAACCTAGACTCGAACTCGTGACCTATAGACTAATCGTTTAAGCTTTAACCATTCGTGTTGTAATAGCATTCGTTCATAATCATGAAACGAAATTCATTTATTCTTCTTAATATCAACTCTTTAATGAATATCACTAGACAATTTATAAATAAGATATTATCAATAAATAGAGTCTAATCACCCCTAAAATGTGAAAATAAATTGATCAAAGGTTGACATTTACCATAACTAATTGTATTAAGATATAACCAATTATATCTTGATCATGATTATATTCATCAAATTCAATTGACTTGTATCTGTGAAGGAGCATCACTTATATAATAATATATCCTTTACGTTTATGTTAATCATAGTGATTTGACTTATACTAATGAAAAATCATCATTGGTTGTAAAAGAGATACAAATATAAACTTTTACACACTTATTCACCAAAAAAAAGAAAAAAATTAAAATTATTTGAAGAGAGTTATTTTTTAAAAAATAACTAAAATGGGGGACCTAACCTAGACTCGAACTCGTGACCTATAGACTAATCGTTTAAACTTTAACCATTTGGGCTGCAATAGCATTCGTTCATAATCACGAAACGAAATTCATTTATTCTTCTTAATATCAGCTATTTAATGAATATCACTAGGCAATTTATTAATAAGATATTATCAATAAATAGAGTCTAATCGCCCCTAAAATGTGAAAATAAATTGATCAAAGGTTGACATATACCATAACTAATTGTATTAGGATATAACCAATTATATCTTGATCATGATTATATTCACCACATTCAATTGGCTTGTATCTGTGAAGGAGCATCACCCATTTAATAATATATCCTTTACGTTTATTTTAATCATAGTGATTTGACTTATACTAATGAAAAATCATCATTGGTTGTAAAAAGGATACAAATATAAACTTTTACACACTTATTCACCTAAAAATAAGAAATTTAAAAATATTTGAAGAGAGTTGTTTTTTTTTAAATAATTAAAATGGAGGACCTAACCTAGACTCAAACTCGTGACCTATAGACTAATCGTTTAAGCTTTAACCATTCGCACTGCAATAGCATTCGTTTATAATGACGAAACATATATTATTTATTCTTTTTAAATTATTATCAATTAGTAAATAAAAGTACTTATATTGACAGACTCAATCCACAATATAAGGACAAATCTAAAAAAGGCCCAATCCAAAATATAAGGAAAAATACAAAAAAGCCAATTCCCAATACACATACAATCCTAAATGAAAATAACATCACAAAATCATCTTAACAAATTAATCTTTCATTGATTTTCCAATAACAAAACCCACAAAAAACATTGCTAACATAAGTATATATTGTTCATTAGATAACAATTTCTTTTCATCCACATGCACAGAATTAGAACATGATTCCCCAAAAGTTTCGTAGCTTAATTTCACTCCATCGGTTCCAAAATTTCAATCTTCTAAATCTTGCACAACATCGTTAAATTCTTGTATTTTCGGTATAAACTACCAGCAACTCCAATGGTCAAATTTGCACATTCTTACCAACTTGAATATATACCTTATTTTTTACCCTTGAAAACAATATACACGTACTTGCCCATGTAATGACAATTATGAAAGAAATAGAGGGTTGTTGCAAATGAAGAAAAAATTGATAAAGACCAAAAGTTTGGAACAAATATAGTTTACTCAATATGGTATTGCTGTTGATTTATTTTTTAAAATGAAAATTATGAACAAAAATGAAAATAAAGCGCTTTTAAAAATGAAGAACAATGAAGAAAGACAAAGAAATTGGTAGAAATAGAAATACGGAACACATAGAAATATAATGCTCTAAATCTCAATAGAGTATAGGAGTTGATATAAATTTCTTGGGCAGTGTGAATTGAAAAGAAAAGAGTATAGGTTAAACTTTTCAGAAGTGGTTTCAATTTCAAAAGGTAGTGGTTTAATAGTTTTCAAAGTGGTTTTACTTTGGAGAGTACTTTGGGTACAACAAATAAATGAATTTACCCAATCACCCTTTCCATTTCTGCGAAATTACGACATTACCCTGAAAAAGTAAAGTCGTGCCATTTCGTGCCAAAAAAGTGTCCTACCAAATATATTTTTCGTTTCCAAAATTATCCCCACAAAATCCAAATTAATACTTTAGTAGCCTACTCCCTCAAACCCCGTCCATACAATCTCAAAAGATGCCTTGTTGGCACCTTTTATTAACTCTAAATCTATTAACTTGGGTAATAATCCTACCCAAAAATCTGAAAATTCTTTTATGCAGACTAATACCAAAAAAGGAAATCAGGATAATATCCCCTCACCTACTCCACATACATTTACTTCTAACAATAAATTGTTCCCAAATATTCCTAGTACTGATCCTATATTAACTACTGCTTTGGAGCATAATATACAAACTCCTATTTCCTTATACATAGATTTAACTATTCCTATCCAAAATGCCAAGAATTCCCTTAAATTCTCAGAGGAGAAGAGCAAACTCGAGGCGCTCTCCTCGACGACCGATCCCCATGAACTCCCCTCCCCCCCACTCAATTCAACATGAACCATCAACAACCAACTATATTCCAAACCATACCAATAACAATGGGGGGTCATACCTTTTATGCAACCCAAGCACGGGAACCAAACCAACACCCCCACTCTTGGTTGGAACTGAGCCTCCAAGGCCAAGCTTTATCCTTCAGTGCGGAAGTGGAAGGGAGGAATGTGGTCGTACTAGTGCAGAACCCGACTTTCCTAGACCAAGTAGTATGGAGGGTATGAGGCTTGCAATGGAGACCTACAACAACCATTTATGGTTGTCGACGGTCCTACAACCTCCTCTGAACCTTTCTTTTCCCCAAATTCCATTTTACCATCACCCGACATGGGAAATGCCTCTCCTCAACCCCTAAACCCCCTCAACCCGATAGCAATAGTCGAACCCATTATTTTTCCACCTTTTTACTTTCTACATCAGGTCTCAGAAGCAACAATGTACCCTTGGAACATGTAGGAACCAGTACCAAACTCCCCTTTCACGATACCTACGAAGGAAGAGGAGAGCCCTCCTCAAGTAGTGCCAGAGTTTGTGGCTTCAACCTCTCAGGTACCTCCTTATCGCAGAACCCCCCCCCCTTCCCCTCCCCTAGTACCATCTCGAGAAGTAACTATAGACGCACGGGAAATAGAGGGCACAATCCTACTGATGAGGGAAACATGAATAGAGATAGCAGTTTTAAAAGAAATAAAAATAATGCTATTCAAAGAGAGATACGAAAAAAACACATACTCATTTGTCCCCCAAGGCTGTTGAAAATCTCAATCGATATAATAACTCCAATAAACCCAAACATACAGAATTATGTAGTGGTGATGAATCCAACACTTGTAATAGAGAATCCTCTGACCAGAGAGGGTAGATTACCAACCAATGCAATCCCCCCCCCCCCCCCNCCCCCCCCCCCCCCTCAACAGATTAATGAATATCATAATTTGGAATTGTAGAGGGTGTAACGGGGATGCTTTTAAGAGAAACTTTAGGGCCCTACTAGATTGACACAAGCCTCCCTTACTAGCTCTAATAGAAACTAAGATGGAAGATCATCAACCCCTTCTGGATAACTTTCCCTTTAATAACTTAATTCAAGTCCCTTCTGTGGGAAACTCTGGAGGCTTAGCCCTGCTTTGGGAGGAAGCCATACTAGAACTGGAGACATAACTACAACTGGCCAGGAGATACATGCCTGCTTTAGGAGGAAGCCATACTAGAACTGGAGACATAACTACAACTGGCTAGGAGATACATGCAATGGTTAAGGTACGTGCTACTAAAGACTCTTGGCTTCTTAGTATTATTTATGCTAGTACGTATAGACACTCTCGCAAAATCCTATGGCAAAAAAACCTTAAAACAATTAAAAGAAAATTATAATGGTAACTGGCTATTGGGAGGAGATTTTAATGAAATTCTTAATATAACAGACAAATGTGGGGGAAGACCTATTAATAGAGCTCGTACGAAAGAATTCTGGGACACGCTAAACTACTGTGAACTTATTGATATTGGTTTCAAAGGAAGTAGATATACGTGGTTAAATAAACATTTTAAAAACAAAACTAAACTTATTTATGAAAGGCTTGATCACTTTCTAGCAAACGAGAATTGGGTCAGAAATTTTCGTAATGCCTAAGTACACTACCTTCCATGCACCCACTCTGATCATTGCCCCCTTCTACTAGTCTTATTCACTCACCATATCCATAAAAGAGAAAAAATATTCAGATTCGAAACCATGTGGACCTCCCACCCTGACCTTGAAAAAATTATAACTAACTCCTGGGAAGGAGTACATAATATACTAGACGCCATCCCCACGTTCCAAAAAGATTCCATGGAATGGAATCGAACAACATTTGGTAACATATTCCATAAAAAGAAAAAAAGTATTGAGACGGTTAGAAGGGATCCAATGTCCAAAAATTACAGCCATAGCCCTTTCTTAGCAAATCTGGAAAATGATCTTATCAAGGAATATAACTACATTTTATGTATCAAAGAGGACTTTTGGCAACTAAAATCAAGAGTTAACTGGCTAAATGAAGGGGATGCTAACACTAAATTCTTCCATACAACCACCCTCAATAAAAGAAGAAGGAAAAAAATTCTAGCCTTACAATCAGACCAAGGTGAATGGACTTATAATCAAGCCGAGATTATAAACTCTACCCATGATTTCTTCAAAAATCTATTTACCACCAATAAGTTGTTCTCTTACAGGACCACCCACCCACCTCAAACCCCCTGTAACCCCATAGATCTCTCCAGCTTAGACGATATTCCTACTGAAAAGGAAATATTAGGTGTGGTCCAATCTTTCCAGCCCTTCAAGGTACCTGGACCTGACGGACTTTACCACTTTTTTTACCAAAGGTATTGGAACACTGTTGGAAATTCTGTCATAAATCTCGGCCAAAAATCTTTCATAGAAGGTCACATCCCCCTAGAGATCAATGAAACCCACATCTTCTTAATACCAAAAACAAAAAATGCTAATTAGTTGAAAGAAGTTCGACCTATAAACCTTTGTAACATTGCATACAAGATAATTACCAAAATTATTTCACAAAGGCTTAGGCCCATCATGGTAAAACTAATTGGGTCTTGCTAGGCCAGCTTCCTAAAAGATAGGCATGCCTCAGAAAATCCTTTCATAGTCCAAGAAATCCTTACACACTTCAATAAGATGAAAGGGAAAAAAGCAAACTTAGTCCTTAGATTGGATTTGGAGAAAGCTTTTGATAAGATGGAATGGTCTTTTATAAAAGAAACCTTGCACTACTTTAATCTTCCCCACAAAACCATAAACCTAATTATGTCATGTGTTACCACTAGTAGAACAACTATACTCCTAAATGGATCAAGAACAAATTTTTTCGAGCCATCAAGGGGGTTAAGACAAGGAGACCCTATGTCACCCTATTTGTTTATCATGTGTATTGAAATCCTGTCAAGGAAACTCGATCAGTCAGTCCAGCTAAAGAATTGGACTCCCATAAAGATCTTGAACAAAGGACCAAGATTTTCCCGTTTATTCTTTGTGGATGACCTCGTCCTTATGTGTCGAGTTGAAAATAAATGTTGCCAACACGTGAGTAAGGTAATAGAAGAATTCTGCAAATCCTCTGGACAAACAGTAAACACCTCTAAATCCAAACTTATATTCTCTCGAAACTACCCAAAAACCTTAAGTCAAACTATCTCAAGGGAACTGGGGATAAAAAATGGGAGGAACTATGGTAAATACTTGGGATTTTCGATAACCAAAACAGGACATCCAGCGTAGACTTCCAATCCATATTAGACAACATGCAATCTAGACTAGCTGGATGGAAAACAAAACTTCTGAATATGGCAGGAAGAACCATCTTAGCAAAAGCTTGTTTAAACAATCTTTCTTCGCACCTAATGTAAGTCACCAAACTACCTTGTAAAATTACAAATAAGATTGACCAAATCCAGCGTAATTTCATTTGGGGTTCGACAACTAAAAAAAAGAAACTCCACATGATCAAATGTGCAAAGATTACCTCTGAAAAATGGAAAGGGGACTTGAGCATCCAAAAAGCGAAAATAATTTTTTTAGCTCAACTAGCAAAACTAGCATGGAGGGCTTATAAGAATCCACATTCGCTTTACGCTTCCTTGCTAGTAAATAAGTATGACAAACATGGAACACTCAACACTTAAAGTCAGGCAGCTCCCTCTCATTGCAAGACTTGGAAGAACCTTATGCTAGGTTGGAACATATGTAAAAGGGTATAGGAAGTATCATAGGAGATGGAAACAACACATCTTTCTGGTTTGATGTTTGGTTACCAAATGGGAATTAGGGAAAAAATCCAAGGCCCCCTTACGATGGAAGAGATTAAAATTCAAGTACGCGACACAATACTAAAATATAGAACTATATGCCTTTCCTCCATCTCCTTTGAATAAACTAGAGATATTGTCCTCCAAATAAATAGTACCTACTTTCCCCAGTCAAAAAACAAAAAGGATACAACCATCTGGACAACAAATCCATAAGGTATGCTAACCACATCCTCAGTCTACAAGTTTTTGGCAAGTGATAGTGTTGGGGACAACACAGAACCGAGGAAGTTTGAATGGGTGTGGTCCTTGAAGTGCCCAAATAAAATGAAATTCTTCCTCTGGCTATGTCAACATGAGAGACTCCCAATGAGAAACTATCTTCATTCTATAAGTATCAATATAAGAACCCTCTGCCATCTATGCGATAAGCTTGAAACTATCAAACACATCTTCATAGAATGAAAAAATGTCATAACCTTATGGAAAAAGTTAGGCGTAGTACATTCGGTAAATCAGTTCATCTCTAGTCGAGAATCTGACTGGTTAACTTTCTTAAGAAACTTAAATGTTGTCACAAAACACACTTCCTTGTCATGGAAGGATGTGTTTCCTTTCCTTATGTGGAACATATGGTTAATCACAAATGAAAACTTTCACAAGAACACCAGATCAACTATTTGCCTTAGGAAGTCTATAAACTATGCTAGAGAATTCTTGGCTTTTACAGGTCACAAAGACATCCAAGGCAAGAATATGACATCTTACATCCAATGGACGCCACCATGATTAGGTTTTAAACTAAATTGTGATGGCTCCGCAAAAGGAAATCATGGAAAATGGGGAACTGGGTGTCTTTAGGGATGAGAAGTGTAATTGGGTACTTGAATACATGGGTAACCTCCATATAACCAACAACATTAAGGCTGAACTAACATCCTTACTACAGGGATTGGAGCTAACTCTAGACAAATGTCTAATGCCTTTGGAAATAAGTCTATACTGCAAAGAAATTCTCACTCTAATCACTGATGACCACCCCGCTTACGCTAATATTCTAAATGATTGCAGGGAGCTTCTCAGGCAGCTGGGGAACAACCCCCCCCCATACACCATTCAGGAAAACTAATGGAGTGGCGATGAGTCCACAAATTGGACTCATTTAGGGCTATATTTTGATAGAAATAGTGTCCTCGAATGCTTATTTTGTCTCAATATCTAATGAAAACTCTTAAGTTTCAGGTATTTGAAGTTTTAGTGGAAACATGGATACTTAGGCGCAAAAAGGAACAAAAGGCTTGAAAAGAACGAAGAAGCTGAAGCATGAGCATCGCCAAGAACCTTCGGCGATTCGCCGAAAGGACAGACTCCGCCCTTTGTTTCTGTATGCGAAGCCTTGAAGGAAGAGGATAAAAAAAGCGATGAAAGGAGCAGTCGACGCTTCACCGAATAGTTCTGCGAAGCAGTACTATACCGCCCAATGGTCCAGAACGTGAAGATGTTGTAGGCAAGCACTCAACGGCGATGAGACTGAAGAAGGGCAAGTCGCCGAGTCATTTGGCAGACTTGACTAACCTCGCCGAACTATCTGCCTGCACTAATTTCTGATGGCTATAAATACTAAACTCTTTATTAATTTTACAAGTTCCAAACCATTATTATTATTTTCAGAATAGAATAGTACGTTTTTAGATATTTTCTCTCAAGTTTGGAGAGGGTTTTGTGGGAGACTTGACGAGAGAAGGTTTTCATTTTCCCCAAGTTGGAAGTGGGTCTTCTCCATTCTTCTTCCTTTGCTTAAATCAAGGTTTAATTTCTTATGCCAATTTGATTTTAGTATTATTTTAGGTGTATTTTGTTATTTCTTAATGTGTGGCTAAAGAACACCATTCTTGGGGTGTGATTTAGCAAATATGTGTTGATATTGTTGTTGGGTCTTGCTTGTTGATAGGGTATATGTATTTTAATGGTGATTTCACCTAGTGGTTGTGGTTTAATTTAATTTAATGGGTGTGTAGTTGCAAATAAAAAACCACCTATGTGTTTTCGGCTTGCCCGAGAGGGAGGTCGCAAAACCAAGACCACTAGACTGATGGCTTAACGAGTGGGTCGACATGAGGTTCAACCCGAGGGGGTGAGCCCTAGTCCCATATCCTAACACTCAGCTCGAGAGAATGAGTGGGGTAAGGCATAGGTTGGTCTTCATGCGGCAAATGGGTGTCTGAGAGGAACCCATTTGAAAACGGGGTAAGTTGCTCGAGAGGGAACTTATTTCCATCTAAAGCTTAGCCTAGTCACTATTATCTTGCAAATTTCCATCTAAAGCTTATTTCCATCTAAAGCTTAACCTAGTCACTATTATCTTGCAAATTTCCTATTGAAAGCATGTATCCAATGATTTATCTCAACTTGTATTGCGGTCACACCCTAAGAACATTTCCCCATGCTTGATTTTCTTGTTAATTTCTGCTATTTTTACTACTTGTGACAAAAACCCCAATTGATATTTGACACTTTCGTGTCACCCTCTTTAATTTACCATGTTTTTGTTCATTAATGTCTTTAGCTACGACTAGTTAGAGCTTAATTTTATTTTTCTATCAATTCTCAAGACCACTCCCTTGGGACACGACCCCAACCTTTAGTTTGGTTACTAAACTATCGACGATTGTAGACACTCATACCGTAGGTTAGTGTCATTGGTCACGATAAGCATCAATTGGCAGATGCGCTAGCAAGGGAGGGATCAATGCTGCAACATGATAACTCTTTTTTGTGTTTGGAAGTTCCACCATTGTTTGTTTCAGATAAAATGGAAACACACAAAGAAAGAACTCCTTTTATCAGGCTAAAAAAGCCCCATTTTGCTTCGGATAATTGTAATAGTACTTTTGTTAGAATACCTCCTCCCCCAGACCCCATTATTAGGCATTGCAGAAATGTCACTCCCATGTACTGATGCATATTATATAATATAATGTTTCTATTGTTAACAAAAAAAAAGGTTGTTCAATAACAATCTAAATATACATTTTTTCTCAAGTAACACATAATATGATAACCATGCAAATCAACTGAAAAAAAAAACATAGTTGAACAAGAAAGAAAATTCAACGGTTATATTATATAAAAACGTAACAAGAATTCACTCTACAAATTTTCATCAAAATCTTAGATAAAAAATTAGTTACTCATAAAAGTATGGGAAATAAAATAGTAAAATTAATAAACAATAATGAAAAAGAGCAGGAAAAAGAGAACTTGTTGCCAAAATTTTTTATCTTACTCCACGGCGGTTTCTAGCTCTCTCCAGATCAAAAGTTATTTAAAAGTTGTGCAAAAGATGTGAAGATATGTTACTAAGGTTTATGAGCTTAGTGACATTTTACAATTCACTTATCCAAGTGTAACAGTATAATTAGTACTAGGCTCACCCAACAAATTATATGCTACGATCCGAACTATCTTTCGTATGTATATTGATCCAAATCCGATGATTTCTAATTGTATGTATGTATCCAAATCACTTATTAAGTATTGGAAGTGTGTATTATATATGAAGTAGAGTCATAAGGAACCTCTAGCATCAATCACCAAGTCGAGTTCAAGCTTTACCGACCAAGTTTTCCCTTGAGATCATGCATGGTTAATTTCAAACGAAGATGTCTCTTAGATTCTTCATGGACTTCGTCTAAAGCTTTGAGTACATAAAACCATTGTAAAGTGGGCGATACAAATCTCCTTGGATTGTCACGACCCGAGATTACACCCTGGACGTGGCCGACACTCGTGAACCACTGTTGGCCCTCAAGCGAACCCTCATCTTGGATGACTACAAGCGGAAGACTAACTCAAGCATACATAAGCATCAAATTGAAAGAAACGTTTAAAAACAGTTTACTGAATCTCAAAACTTTGCTGAATATACTGAGTATGAAACATAAGTTTTAAATAAAATATCTAAAACTGAAAGACTAAAAAACTATCTATCTATGAAGGCTCTAATGTATACAAGGATGAGTGTTGGGATAAGACCCGCTACTTCTCAAGAGAACTACTAGTAACAACTCATAAAAACTGGAGTCCTCCAGAAACAAGGAGGTCTTACTCAAAAGCTAACAAAAATGATCTCAACGGGCTCTTGCAAAGGATCCTAAGAACCTATATCGGCATCCTTAAAAGATGGGTCGAATGATATCAGTACATTAAATGTACGAGTATGCAATATAGCTGAATAACAAATAACATAATGAAAGGACTGCAATAGATATAGATATATACTCAACTGAATGTAAGTAAATATAGAAGTGAAATCATTAAAACTTTATAAAAATACTTACTCTGTCATGCCCCAAGTCTACATCCTGGGCGGGACTGGCACTCAAGAACCATTACTGACCCGAAGCGAACCCTTTGCCTGGCTTAACTCTTAGCGGAAGACTTACTCATAATAAAAGCACTTTAAAAAGTAACTATAACTCAAATGATAACTTAGAATGTTTTAGAAATAACATTCAACTAGCCAAAGTGGTAACTCAAGTCTCAACATAAACGAAAGGAAATAAAAAGACTCATGAACAAATAATTTCAAACTATCTATGAAACCGCTAATAATATGAGGGATATCGGGACAAGACCCCCCGATCATCCTAACAACTGAAATGACAAAACATAATAAAGGGATCCTCCGGAAGCAAGGAGGCTCACCAATAACTCTGAAGCTCAACTGGATCAACGAAGCGTTGGATGCTGATCCTGGTTACTTGTATCTGCATTATAAAAGATGCAGACCAAATGGCGTCAGTACATGGAATGTACGAGCATGTGAGGGGAAATCTAAACAAGAGATAAGCTTGAACTGAAAGAAACACTTACTTTGTCTCGACTCAACTCATATCAATATAAAGCAGTAATAAAGATGCAATATAAAGAAAATCTTTAAAACATGTAGATAACAACTCATTTTATTGAAAGACACAATAATAACTTAGTTTTGTATATGAAAATACAAGTAACTCTGTGAGAGATTTTCTAACCGACAACCATCATTATGAGCTATGTGATGATACATGTCTCTCCCACGCTGCCAGAATTGTCCTATACTTTGCCGGAGTATAGAACTCCTCAACTAAGTGGATCCACTAGTCTATGCTAAAAAGCAATAAGGAATCATCTAAAAAGTATAACTCTTTCTACCCACGTTGGCTACATGGTTTATGAAGACTTTGAGTTATTTGAATTCGTCCACATATCGATGCTCAATACTACTCCCAAAATGTGACTAGCTCATATGTTTAAAAACATGACTTTCTCTGTGGTTTGAGATTATTACTCAAAAATCTATCTCTTAAAAGAGATGGTACTCAGAACTGCTCATGAAAACTCTTTTGGAAATCGGTGTTTCCTCTCATCTTAAATGTGAAAATATTTACTCTTGGAAAATACTTAGTTCCCATATATCATTTTAAAGAAAATGATCTCAAATCTACTCTTCCTCAAACTCAATGCTTAAGTCTTAAACAAGTTTAAAAGATTTGTAAAAGACTTCTAAAAATGACTCGAAGAACTCTCAAGACTTGACTCTTAACTCTACCTTGGATTTGAATTAGGAATTCAAGGTTATGTTTTGTGATATGAAGGATATCGTGATGATTAAGAGTGTTTTTAGATAGTTAATAATGAGAAACGATCCAAAAAACACTTCTAAGAGCAAGTCCACGACGTGGAAATGCATTATAATATTTGGTCGCGAAATAAGTTTAAAAACAATGGATTTTGTGTTCTCCCCGCGACGAGGATAGGAAAGTTTCACTCTGAAGTAACAGGTCCGTGATGCGGACCTGGAACTTTGTTTTCTGTCTGACTTTTTCTTTCTCATTTTTTAACCCCAATTCACCTAGAATCGAATGGTTTCTTCCCCAATCACTTAGATTCGAATACTCAACGTTAGTATACAATAATTTACTCAAAACTACCCTTGAAACACTAACACTTATCTCAAGAATTCATCAAAACCTCAATAATCAAGATTATGAAAGAAACTTCAGCAAAACTTATCAAGAACTCAAATCCTTCAACTTTAAGAAACGAATTTCACTGAAAATAACATGATTGGCTCATGGGTGAATGAACCTAGTGCTACGTGAACTCACATACCTCTTCGGGATCAAACCCTTGGCAAAAATCCGCAAGAAAACCTCCAATTTCGCAAGAACTTGATGAACGCCTTATTATTTGTCCTCTTTTCTCTTCTTGAATTCATTTCTAAAACCCTAGCTTAATTTAGGATTGTGTAAACTGAACCAAATCAGTTTCGACCACTAATTAGTTACTAAAAATAAATTAAATCTGATAGGGTAAGTAAAAGAGCAAAATACCCCTCTTAAATCTGGGCAACTTTCCTTAAACAGACAGCCCGACTTCAAACAGTCATATCTCCCTCATACGAGCTCAAAAATTAGCATACTCGGTGGCGTTGGAAAGAAGATTCCAAGAATTTTCATTTGATATCTTATGGGCCACCTAAATCATCCTGTACTGAAAGATATGGTTGTTTGATGTTGACCCCAAACTCATACATAACATAACTTTCCAAAATTTTCAACTTTTCCTCTTTCCAAAAATAGTTCTTTCTAATTCTAGTTATTTCTAAGGCAGGATATTACAATATCTCCCCCTGGGGAACATTCGTCCTCGAATGAGATCACTCTAAGTAGACTAAGGGTGTAACATCTAACATATTGCTCAAACACCCAACAAGCATTATATAACACAACAGTTCAACTTAAAATAAATGCCAAGAAAATGATTAGTACCTTAGTTTGAATTTCTCTCCGGACTCAAAGATATGTGGGAATCTCTTCTTCATGTCCTCCTCAGCTTCCCAAGTAGCTTCCTCAACAAACTGATTCCTACACAGAACCTTGACTGATGTTACCTCCTTGGTTCTCAACTTGTGAACCTGACGATCTAGAATATGAACAGGAATATCCTCATAAGATAAGTTATCCTTGATACCAATATCTTCAGTAGGTATGATAAGTGAAGGATCACCTATACACTTCTTCAACACTGAAATGTGAAATATCGGATAGACCGATGATAACTCTTGCGGTAGCTCTAACCCATATGCTACATTGTCAATCCTTTTGGATATCCTGTAAGTAGGGGTGTACAAGCCAAACCGTGAAGTCAAACCAAACCGACGAACCAAATCAAACCGAAAAAAAATGATTTGTGGTTTGGTTTGGTTGGTTTGGCGATTGAACAAAAAAATGACCACTCTTGGTTTGGTTTGGTATTAAAAGAAAAAAAGTTAAATCGAACCCAAACCAAACCGACATAATATATATATATATATATATATATATATATAATTTTATTTTATTTATAGATAAAAAATATTATTTATAATCTACTTTGTTAATATATTTTTAGTTAGTTTATAGTTTTCAATGTTTATAAATTTTATTTCAAATTTGGGCTTGTAAAATTTGTAAATATTTTATTTTACATTAAGATCCGAAGTTACAATTATATTTGTTATAGTTTTTCAAATTTGAAGTTAACAATTTACTTTGTAAAATTTTTTTTTGCATTCAGTTTGCCTATAGCTTTTAATCTTATTAATTTAACATAATGAACGTTGATATTTCAAAAAAAAAATATTTTGTACTCATGTGAATTTTACCGTCTTTTCAAAAAATTCTATTCAGTTAACATTTTTTAAGTTTAGCTTATCACACAGGTAAGTGAAAATATATTTGATCTCTTTTTCAAATGCCGTATAGTTGTAAAAAATTAAAAAAACCGAAAGAACCGACTAAAGTTGAAATCGAAAAAACCGACTTTATGTGGTTTGATTTGGTTTTTACATTTAATAAATCGACATAATTGGTTTAGGTTTTTTTAATGAAAAACCAAACAAAACCGACCTATGTACACCCCTACCTGTAAAGACCAATATATCGAGGACTAAGGGGACTAAGTTTACCCTCTTACCAAATCTCATAACACCCTTCATGGGTGAAACCTTCAAATGAACTCAATCATCTACTTCAAACTCTAAGTTTCTTCTCCTAACATCTGTATAGGATTTTTTGCGACTTTGCGTTGTTTTCAATCTCTCTTGAATAACCTTCACTTTCTCCATTGCTTGATGAACCAAGTCTGGTCCTATCAACCTAGCTTCACCAAGTTCAAACCATCCAATAGGAGATCTGCTTCATCTCCCATAAAGAGCCTCATAAGGAGCCATTTGGATGCTAGAGTGATAGCTATTGTTGTAAGAAAACTCTATGAGAGGTAAGTGGTCATCCCAATTACCTTTGAAATTGATCACACACGACCTCAACATATGCTCTAAAGTCTGAATTGTGCGCTCTACTTGACCATCTGTATGAGGATGAAAAGTAGTACTCAAATTTACCTTGGAATCCAAACCTTTTTGGAAAGACTTCCAAAATTGTGTGATGAATTGCGCACCTCTATCTGAAATGATGGACACCGTAACTCCATGAAGTCTGACTACCTCTTGAATATATAGCATAATCTTCTGTTGAATGGGTAGTCTTTATCGGTAAGAAATGGGTTGATTTAGTCTTTCGATCTACAATCACCCAAATCGAATCATGTTGTTTGCTAGACCGTGGTAAACTTGTAATGAAATCCATATTGATCATCTCCCACTTCCATTCCGGAAGATCTATATTCTTAGCCATACCACCGGGCCTCTGGTACTCTACCTTGACTTGTTGACAATTCAGACAGTTAGCAACAAACTCTGTTATGCCCGTCTTCATACTACTCCACAAATATACTTCTCTCAAGTCGCGATACATCTTTATGGAACCTGGATGGATAGAATATCTGCAGCTATGAGCTTCCTCTATGATTCTCTCTTGGAGTTCATCCACCCTTGGTACACACAATCTACATTGATACCTCAATACACCATCTCCCCTTGTTCAAAAGCCATTACTTTCTGCTTATGAACATTTGCCTTTAATTCAAGCAAAATAGGATGTAGGTCTTGTTTCTCTTTCACTTCGGACACTAATGATGATTCATCCCCATTCATCACCACTACTCCTCCTTCGTTGGAATCCATTAGTCGAACTCCTAATCGTGCAAGTCTATGCACATCTTTTGTTAACTCTTTCTTGTCTTCCTCAACATGGGAGGTACTACCAATAAAAAACCTACTTAAAGCATCTGCAACAACGTTAGCTGTACCTGGGTGATAGAGAATACTCATGTCATAATACTTGAGTAACTCCAACCACCTCATCTGTCTGAGATTAAGCTCTTTCTGACTAAACACATACTGAAGAATCTTGTTATCAGTGAACACATCTACATGAACATGATAAATATAGTGACGCCATATTTTCAAAGCCAATACTACAGCAGCCAACTCTAGATCATGAGTTGGGTAATTTTTCTCGTGAATCTTAAGTTGTCCGGAGGCATAAGCTACAATTTTGCCATTCTACATTAATACACAACCTAGTTCAACGCTGTACGCATCACAATATACCACAAAACCTTGCGTACCTTCTGGTAAGGTCAATACTGGGGCAGTAGTCAACCCTTTTTTCAATTCCCGAAAGCTTTTCGCACAAGCTTCAGACCATTGAAACTTAACTATTTTCTAAGTCAACTTAGTGAATGGGGATGAAATAGATGAAAACCCTCGATGAACCTTCTATAATATCTAGTTGATCCCAAGAAACTTCTAATATCAGTTGGAGACGTGGGCCTAGGCCAGTTCTATACTGCCTCTATCTTTTGAGTGTCAACTCAAATCCCATCACCGAAAACAATTTGGCCTAGGAATGCCATAGACTCAAGCCAAAATTCACTCATAGAAAATTTAGCATACAACTCTCTGTCCTTGAGATTTTGAAGGACTATTCTGAGATGACTAGCATGATCTTCCTTATTCCTCGAATAGATTAGAATGTTATCAATGAATACGATAGCAAACATGTCTAGATAAGGCTTAAATACTTTGTTCATAAGATCCATGAATGTTGCAGGAGCATTAGTTGTTGACACCCAATTTTGGCTCTCCACATTTGTTTAACTAAAGTTTTAATAATAATAAAAATAATAAAGTATATATATGTTACAAAATTGTAGGAATACGAACAAATTTTTAATTTTTATTTATTTTTATTTCATAAATACTATTTTTTTTATAAAAATTAAATATATTATATTACTACTTTCTCATTTTTAGATTTCACGTCAAATGAATATTTTTCTTAAGGGTTAGCTCGATTTTTCCAATTAAATATAATTTCTATTATTGCGATGAATATTTTTTTTGGCATTTTTCAAAATTAGAAAAACTTAATTAATTAATGAGTTGATAATTTATATTAATTTTATTTTTCTAATCACTAATTTTAACAAATAAGCTAGTCTTGCAAAATTATTATTTTTAATTTAATAAACTATGTCTATTTAATAAAGAAGAGGTTATAATTTAAATGGAGTTAATTTGAGCAAAATTTGGCAATTCAATTTATTTTAACTCGGCCAATCCGCGCGTGCCACATAAGAAGCACATGGATTGTGCTTCTTTAGATTCGATCCCAACCGTCCGGTTTCATCTAGGGGCCCAATTTAATTCAACATTTTTCTATTTTATATATATATATATATATATATATATATATTCAACTCTTGATTAATTTTTGATCGTCCGATCAAACGATCAGACGGCCCAAAATAACCAAAGACCTTCTTCTCCTAAATAGACTCTACCACCGCCCCCTATACTTTGTTTTTCACCGAAATCACGTTCTTCTTCCTAGAGAGAACGTCTTCTCCATCAGCCGCCCATGCCTCTTCCTCTTCCCCAAAAAACAACGCCCCAAGCTCCTCTCCAATGGTCCCATCACCGCCCCACGTGATCCCCCACCCCGTCGTCAGAAACGGCTCTGGGCTGCCGAAAAAATGTCAATTCCGGCAGTTCCTTGCCCCATCTATCACTCACCCTTTTCAATCAATTCGAAAAAAAGAAGATATTCCAAGGTTTTTCTTTTCCTTCATAATTGCTTTCATGTTTGCTCTGAGATGGGGGTATTCCAAGAATTCAAATTTTGAATTCTTGGAGCCCAAATTAGCTATAAAAGGGAATCATTTGGTTCTCATAAAAGATCATCCATCAACGTCCAAAAACAATCCAGAAAATAGGGAGAAAAACAAGTAAGAAAATCTAAGAATCCATTAAAAGAAAAGAGCCAACAACAATCCAACGAGTCTGTTTTAGTGTTGAATTAAAGTTGGAGGAAGTTCTAAGTTGAATCTTGACGCCGAAGCTCTTGTTTGCTGCTCTCGAAAAGGTACAATGACTCGCCCTTATTTTGTTCAAACTCTAGTTGGTCATTTTTGGTTGATTTTTGATAATTTCAATTAAGGTTCTTAATCTGCTTATTCAGATTTTGCCTTTTACTTGACTACAATTAAGTTTCTGTTTAACAATGATATACATCTCCCTTATTCTTTATTCAATTTGAATACGATTTAGGATGTGTATATATGAATCGCTGAAAATGTTAATCTCGTTCGAGTTTCTCGACTGCAATGTAGTATAATCTAGTTTTGAAAAGTCATGGTTTAATTTCCGATTATGAACGTTTCTCCCTCTCTTTGTAGTTATTGTTGGTTCAAAGACTGTTGTTTGTCGTTTTAAACTTTAAAATCTTATCCTCTTAGTTGTTCCGAATTCGTAGTCACTTGGTTTAACATTCTCATCGTTTATACTTATGTGTTACCATGATCTCCTATTCTAAAACATGTTTCCTTGAGCATTTGGATGATCGGTTTGGCCATTTGTGTTTTTTTTCAAAATTTTGTGAGTTTGATTTGTATGGTTTAAAATACACATACTGTTTGGTGTCCTTTTTTTTTCCGATGCTATCTCGCTTTCTAGTGGTGGTGTAACTCATGAGAACTCTTATTTCATATTAGTATAGAATTACACTTTAGTTAATCTTGTCATGTCTCTATAAAAAGCTCGCGAACCAGGTCCTGCCACTCCTAGATATAAGCAGGGCAGTAACACTACAACTTTTAAAAAAAAATATTTTAGCTATAACCTACTACGACGTGCTTATTAATTAAATCTTTATACTTGAGGTTGATCAACGCCTATTCTGGATATCTATACCGAAGCAATCCCTGATTTTATAAGTTACATGAAGTGTGAAAATTATTTTAAGCATCGCCAGCTGCCAATTGCGGAATCATTGAAATATTTGTGCATCTTCTTGGTTATCCGACTGTCTTCTTTTGGTATATTCATTGGGATGGATACCTTAATATTGTCAACCTTTAGTTTAACATGAAAGGGACTCCCAAAGGCATAAAACACTATGAATGCTTGTTGTCCAGTTGTTCTCTTTGATTTCCGGAATACTTTCTCTGTTTTTTTTTAATGAAATTTTGATAAGTTTCTCTCTTTGTTCTTACATCTCGACTAAGTGGTTAGAAGAATTTTAGGATAGCTTTGTAATATAAAGGATTGGACGACTGCATATTTTTTTTCTTTTCCTCTCAAAAGTATTGACACATAACAAAACTGCCTATGTTCACGTAAAACCAAGAACGCTAAATAAGCATTTACTTATTAACTTGATGGCAGACCGAACCAGCTCGAGTATAAACTTGATCTACTTCGCTGTTTGTGTTTCACCTTCTCTGGAAATATTTCTTTGCTTTATAATGTTATCAAATCAGATCGTTACTTGCCTCATTTATTTTATTTTGGTTCACAGAATGAACGTAAGAATGTTCGAACGTTCCTAGCTCCTCTCATCTTCTGTTTTATGTCTATCTTGGGGTGATTAGTTTGATTGAACCTACACCTTGCTCTTTATTGCATATATGTGTGAGTACCAAGCTTAAGCATATAGAATAATCAACATGAACCAAAATACACATTCTTGGCATGTACATTTTTATATGCAGGTAGGAAGACATCATTTTTTACATAAAGTTGAAAAAGAGATATCTATCTTGATCACATAATAACATTTTGTTGGTTGTTTGAATTATTTTTGAAGTCTAAAAGTGCATTATTTACTTACTTGGAGATCTGCACACAACCAGATTTTTCTTTATTTGAATCTTCCTTTTTTCTATGATCTTGAATAACGAGATATCTCGGGATCTTATAGTACTATGAATCAGTAAGGAATAGCTATTACTTTTATCATTAAGTCCTTTATGTGTTAATAAGGAGTAAGCTTTTGGATGATTGTGTGGCTTATTTTTGAGTTTCTTTAATTAAGAATACACCTATAAGAGTTTGAAATGTTTAAGTATGCTGATGCACGCTACAGTTGGTACATAATTGTTGTTTTACCTGGTGAATTAGATGGATTAAGTCTATTGTAGCTTTACTTAATAACTGTGTAGAAGTATCCATAGTATCCTCTCTTTACTTCTTAGAAACTAGGTGTAAATATCAATTGTGTCTTCCCCATAAACTATATGTGATATGATTGGTGTGCATGGTAAAGGCTCCTATGCTACAGTAAATATTTAGGATCCCTTCATAGCTTGAACTTTAAGTCTAACTAACGTAAACTGATTTAGAAGGATGTTGACCTGTATGTAATAAAAAAAAAAAAACACATCTTTGGGAACATATTTGTTGGTGTAAGTCAATTGAAACATGGGTAAAAGACGACTACATGATCTTTGTTTTTACACTCTTTCTGATATTTCGAAGTCCACTTTCTAATCTTTCTATTTTTTTTTCTTTAATTCACATGTACACTCGGGAGAGCATTCGGAGTTGTGATATTAATCCATCTCTGTCCAATTCAGAGAAGCGACCAACAACCTACTATATTATCTACTCGTGTCTAGCAGCCTTCGTTGCGTCAATAATGTCCAACACTTCTTTCTTAGTTCAAAGTTTCATGTGCTTTATATATATATGTGTGTTGCTATTTTTGACTAACATTTCCCATATTAATGTTTTTCACATTTATAGTTATGCTTGCTTTATTTTTGTTTGGGTTTATAGAAACCAATTGAGAACGATAATAAGACGTAGTTGCCCACCTTGTTTTCCTTTAGATATTGGGTTTAGTATAGCCACTTAGCTTATAGCATTATTTTCTAGTTAAGTTTTATTTGTTGCTCAACATTTTAGTGTAAGAATTATTATTTATTTACTATTAATTATTTCTTACTTATGGCCCAAGTTTACTTGGAATCAAAGTAATACCATAAATCATATTTAATAAGGAATAAATCTCGTCCGTACATTGGTTACTTGATGGACGTACCAGATTAAGTCATAACCTCTATAAATTGGTCCACCCTCCACCCATTAGGGTTACCACATATTCTCTACATTAATTTCATCGCTGACGGTTGTGGTAACATAAAGTTAGGGCAAGGAGGTAGAAACCAATTTACGACTAACGCTTCCGCTTCTCTTTGTGATGATGTCTTCCACATCAGGTATGTGCTTCCAACATTCTCTATGTAAGATTATCATGTTCAAGATCCTGAAAGTATTTAATCTTACATGTGACATCCGAGCCTGAATTATTTGAATTGATAATCTTTGCGTATGAAATACGCTTCACTGTGCATAATTTTCTACTTGTTTAATGACTCGCATCGTGTTTCATAGTGGCCCACTGAAAGTCGAAAGAAAGACTACATAAAAAAAAAGACGTTCTAACAATCATACATTAATATATTATATTTAATAATTCATGGTATAGTATTAAATTAATATCATAATGCAGACTCATGTTTTACGGTTGAAATTAATGAATTAATGGTCCAATCAAATTATGTTGAATCTTTTGTAGTACCTAATTTTGTACGGTGTTTGAACTCTTATGTTAATAAAGTCTTGTTAGCAAAGTTTAATTTGCACAAATTCTGAAAAAATCTTAATTTTTCCATAATGTAATAATTATGTTTTATTTTTTAAATTGTGCGATAAATTAAAGTGGTCGTTATACTAAACAATAAATATTATGTGTGCTTTGTACTTGTATAGCTTGTTAGTCACCAAAGTGGCCAAACTAGAGAAATTAACGTTTACACATCTCATGTTTATGATCACTTGATGCATGTATTATGTTTCTATAGTTTGTTAGTCACCAAAGTGGCCAAACTAAAATGTTTAAAAATTATTCACATGCACAAAATTTTATGAGATTATGTATGCATTTGTATTCATATAGTTTGTTAGTCACCAAAGTGGCCAAACTAGTATGGTTAAGAAAAATATGCATTCATAAAACTGTCATTTATCTATGAAAGTTAATGAAATGTCTATATTGAAAATAAATAGATAAATTGACTTTCACTATTGCTAGAACTTAAGAATTTACCCAAAGGTGAATCAATCATTCTACGAATAGTGAAAATTATGAGGTACATTAATCTTTTTAGTCAAACATATATTGTATATCCAAAGATGTCGTATATATTTGATTAATAATATTCAATTACCTATTAAAGATAAAATTGACATTTAAATTATGATAATGTGTCGTAATATCTACCCAAAGGAGAATTACGATATATTTTTATCGCTTTACTGAATTCACATTATTTTCTGATTTGTGAGCATGTATATCTATTTTGCAGTTATTCCTCTTCATTCACATGCTTTGTCTGTTACTGTGTTCAATGGATTAAACTTCTCTGAATGGCATGAACAAGTACAGTTCCACTTAGGTGTAATGGATCTTGACTTGGCTCTGCTGAATGACAAACCTACTGCAATTACTGATAAGAGCAATGAGGATGAGAAGTCTTTTCATAAATCATGGGAACGCTTTAACAGATTAAGCCTTATGTTCATGCGAATGACTGTTGCTAACAACATTAAGAGTACTATTCCACAAACAGAAAGTGTCAGGGAATACCTGAAGTTTGTGGAAGAACGTTTTCATTCTGCTGATAAGTCTCTTGCTGGTACACTAATGGCTGAACTTACGACCATGAATTTTGATGGGTCGCGTAGTATGCAAAATCATATCATCGAGATGACTAACATTGCAGCAAGACTTAGGACATTGGGGATGAAAGTGGATGACACCTTCTTGGTTCAGTTCATTCTGAACTCATTGCCTCTTGAGTATGGACATTCCAAATTAACTATAACACTATTAAGGATAAGTGGGATGTTAGAGAATTGTCTAGTATGCTTACTCAAGAGGAGTCAAGTCTTAAGAAACAATGGGGTCATTCCATTAACCTCATAGGTCAAGGAGCTGGTAAAGGACTTAAAGTGAAGTCCAACAAGTTTAAGAAAAAGAAAGCACCTGCTAAAGTTCCATAGGATGCACATAAGGAACTCAAGGCTGATCTGTAAAAAGGAAGGACACTATCAGAAAAATTGTCTGAAACGTAAAGCTTGGTTTGAAAAGAAAGGTACATTTAGTGTGTTTGTATGTTTCAAATCAAATTTAGTAGAAGTTCCTAATAATACTTGGTGGCTTGATTCTGGTGCAACTACTCATGTATCCACTATGTTGCAGGGATTCACTACGATCCAAACTACAAATCCAAATAAGGATTTTGTATTTATGGAAAATCGCATGAAGGCTCAAATTGAAGGCATAGGGACTTATCGATTGATCTTGGAGACTGGACATCACCTTAATCTATTACAGACTCTTTATGTTCCTTCAGTTTCTAGGAATTTGATTTCCCTTTCAAGACTTGATGTTTCTGGATTTGATTTTAAGTTTGGACATGGATGTTTCAATTTATATAAGAATACTATTTTTTATGGTTCTTGTGTTCTTATTGATGGTTTATATAGATTGAAACTCGATAATAATTTTTCTGAATCCCTGTTTACTATTCATCAAAATATTGGAATTAAACGTAGTTCACTAAATGAAAGTTCTACTTATTTGTGGCATAAACGTTTGGATCATGTATCCAAAGAACGATTAAAAAAATTACTAAAGAATGATATTCTTCCGAATTTGAATTTTGCTGATCTTGATATATGTTTGGATTGCATTAAAGGAAAGCAAACCAAACATACCAAGAAAGGTGCCACAAGGAGCACTCAACTTCTTGAAATTATACATACTGATTTTTGCGGACCCTTTGATGTTCCATCTTTTGGTGGAGAAAAATATTTTATCACCTTTATCGATGATTTTTTCACGTTATGAATTTATCTATTTGTTGAAAGAAAAAAAATCTCAAGCAGCAGACACTCTCAAAGTGTACGTTAATGAGGTTGAAAGACAATTAGATAGAAAAGTGAAAATCATTAGGTCAGATAGAGGTGGTGAATATTATGGAAAGTATAACGAATCAGGACAATGTCCAGGTCCATTTGCAAAATTCCTTGAAGAACATGGCATATGTGCACAATATACTATGCCAGGAACACCTTAACAAAATGGTGTTGCAGAAAGGCGTAATCGAGCACTTATGGATATGGTTAGGAGTATGATGAGTAATTCCTCATTACCCAAATCATTGTGGATGTATGCTCTTAAAATCGCTGTATATTTATTAAATAGGATTCCTAGTAAGGCAGTTCCAAAGACCCCTTTTGAACTGTGGACGGGAAGGAAGCCTAGTTTAAGACACCTGCATGTTTGGGGTTGTCAAGCGGAAGCTAGAGTTTATAATCCACATGAAAAGAAATTAGATTCTCGAATGATAAGTGGTTACTTTATTGGTTATCCAGAGAAATCTAAAGGGTATAGATTTTACTGTCCAAATCATAGTTCGAGAATTGTTGAAATCGGTAATGCAAAATTCATTGAGAATGGTGAAGTTAGTGGGAGTGTTGAACGACAAAGTGTGGAAATTAATGAGGTAAGGGTAAATATTTCATTGCCCATAAATGTACCTACTTCCGCACCAATAACAAATGTTGTTCCTCTTATTGAAAAACACTTTAACAATGTTGAACAATATTTGGGTGAAACACTTCAAGAAGAAACTAACTCATAAATATTTGATGCGAATGAATCACAAACAGTGCCATTAAGAAAATCTCAAAGAAAGACTCATTAAGAATTGTTTTGGCTTTAGTAGCTCATTATGATTTAGAGTTACATCAAATGGATGTGAAAACTGCCTTTCTTAATAGAGACCTCGAGGAGGATGTTTATATGGACCAACCAGAGGATTTCGAAATTAAAGGAAAAGATCAGATGATGTGTACACTAAAGAAGTCAATTTATGGACTCAAACAAGCCTCACGACAATGGTATATAAAGTTTAATGATACCATAACATCTTTTGAATTTAAGAAAATTACCGTTGATCAGTGCATATACCAAAAGATTAGTGGGAGTAAGTTTATATTTTTAGTCTTGTATGTTGATGACATTTTACTTGCTGCTAATGATTTAGGAATATTGCGTGAGAAGAAAGACTTTTTCTCTATGAACTTTGAAATGAAAGATATGGGTGAGACATCCTATGTGATAGGGATAGAAATATTCCGTGATAGATCACAAGGATCATTGGGACTATCTCAAAAAGGTTATATCGAAAGAGTTCTAGAGAGATTTAACATGAACAATTGTTCAACAGGAATAGTTCCTATTCAAAAAAGGGGGACAAATTTAATCTCATGCAATTCTCAAATAATGATGTAGAATGAAAAGAAATGGAAACAATTCCTTACTCTTCTATTGTTGGAAGTTTGATGTATGTTCAAACTTGCAATAAGACCGAATATTAATTTTGCGGTCAGAATGCTAAGAAGATATCAAAGTAATCCTGGAATTGATCACTAAAAAGAAAACTACAAAGAAAGTTTGTGGCATGTTATGAAGCCACAATTCATGCATTATGGCTGCGAAACTTCATTTCAGGACTTGGGGTTGTCAATACCATTACCAAGCCGCTGAAAATTTATTGTGATAATACTGCAACAGTATTCTTCTCCAAGAACGATAAGTACTCCAAATGCGCCAAACATATGGAATTAAAGTGCTTTACTGTTAAGGAAGAGTTCAGAAACAAAGAGTGTTACTTGAGAATATTAGAACTGATCTCATGATTGCAGATCCGTTAACAAAAGGCTTACAACCAAAGACATTTAAAGAACATGTTCAAAGAATGGGTCTTGGTTGTACTTATGATTGATGCACTTATGATATTTTTACACTCTGAGCTCAAATTATGTGTTTCTGATATACATTAATGAATTTCTTGTTTCTCATAATAGTGTACACATTATTGTTTGAGATATCACAAGATAAGTCTCTATGAGATATTATTGTGGACCATAAAGTGTTATATGTTTTATAGCTTATGAACCTAGTATGATAAGGTGCTAATGCAGTAGTATATGGAAGGAAGTATGTAGCTTAAAATTTATGTACAACCGCTATAACTCGCATTAGTAGTTTGTTATATTGTGGTATTTATGATGGACATTATAGAAGAGATTTATTAGACGCGCAACTAATGTTTATTAAATATTAATGTTATATGGTCATTGGGCCAAGTGGGGGACTGTAAGAATTATTATTTATTTACTATTAATTATTTCTTACTTATAGCCCAAGTTTACTTGGAATCAAAGTAATACCATAAATAATATTTAATAAGGAATAAATCTCGTCCGTACATTGGTTACTTGATGGACGTACCAGATTAAGTCATAACCTCTATAAATTGGTCCTCCCTCCACCCATTAGGGTTACCACATATTCTCTACATTAATTTCATCGCTGACGGTTGTGGTAACATAAAGTTAGGGCAAGGAGGTAGAAACCAAGTTACGACTAACGCTTCCGCTTCTCTTTGTGATGATGTCTTCCACATCAGGTATGTGCCTCCAACATTCTCTATGTAAGATTATCATGTTCAAAATCCTGAAAGTATTTAATCTTACATTTAGTTGCAAAGAAGTGTCTAAAGTGTGGTTTTTTAAAGTGCATTTTTATTGTTCAAAAATACAGCATTTCGAGCTTGAAAAGTGCTGAATTTTGGATTCAAAAGAGGAAGAATTTGAGTATATAAATTGCAAGTTTTTTGGGCTCAAAACACAATCCTTTTTTTTTTGTGAGCTTTGAAGTGTAAAATTGCACATTTTGAGAGCTAAAAAATCTGCAGCTTTACAACAGCTTTAGTGCAGATTTTTTTTGTGCAAAAAATGTGTATTTTTGAAACAAAAAAAATGTTATGTTATGAGAGTTTTATGATGAGCGAATTTGGGTTAAAAATTATGTATTTCTAGTTTTAAAAAGGGGTGCATATTTTAAAGTTAAGAAAAAAAACATCACCACTTTAAAGGATAGCAACTTAGGTATAAAAAATGTAAATTTTCTGAGGGAAAGAACTCTCTGTTTTAAAAATTTAAAAATCCAGATTTCGGGATCGGAGTTATGCGATTTCAAATTTTAATATTTCGGTAAGAAGTGTAATCTTTCAAGAACTTGAAAGTGCAGCTTTTGAGTGTTACAAATTTCTATTTAAAGTCTTAAAATTGTTGAACCTTTTGTTGCTTGGCTTAAAATTTTATTTTTTCGCCTCGAGTCACTGGCCACAAGATTTTAAAAGAAAGAAAGGACTTGAAATAATTGTTCTTACATTTTTTTAAAATTTATTTTCTCGAAGTTTAATTTTTTTTTTTTTTTTTTGTTATTCTACACACCATTATTAAATCTTTTTCTAAACTCTTATTTATGTGAATGCCGCCAACTTTGTATATATTTATTTCCCTCGTATCAGTCAGTTTTTAACCTCACAAATAGGTACTTAGTACATAGTTTCCTAGTAGGTCCTTAAAATTATGTGACGATTTGTAGACCCTTTTAAAACTTAAGGTAGAAGAACAATGATTTGGGATGAGGCCCAATAGTTGGGATCATTTTATACATCACCCCTTTTTGAAAATATATTTACCATTATCACTTTTTTTTTTAAAATCAAATATTACTAAAACATTTTAATTTCTTAACATATTATTTCAAGATTTTAGATATGCCAACAAGTTCAAAATACAAGGTACATAAATATATATATATATATATATATATATGTCATATGCAAAAAGGTACAAATCTTATATTTCTTTTAGTTTTTCTCTATACGTAACTTATTATTTTGTTACACTTCATGTTATTTTTCTCATATCTATTATCTCTTTTACGAAATTACTTATTTATTTTTATAACTTATAAACTCCTACACTTTCATATACATATTATTTTACTACATATAATCTATTGTCAATTTTTTCCCAACATGTAAATAAATAATAAATATTCATATGTTTTAAACAACCTATGTGTACCTACCATACTTAAAGATTACAAACTTTATATAATACTTTATATAATATTTTAACATTTAGTATCATTATTATTTATTGTATTTATTTATATTTAGAAAACCCCATTTTATGTATTTTCATTCAAAAACATATTTTTACACATACTACTACATATTTATACTCGGTTACTATCTCAATTTTATTTTTCTTTACATCTTAATTTTATATACAGATAAAACGACAAATTTTTCATATCCTTTAAACTCAACATTTATTTTTGATACATTTATATAAGACACATCTATATATTTTTTTAACATATAAAATTGTCATACATTTTTAGTACATTTATTTATTTATTTTTACCATATGATAAACATGCTACTATTGATTTTATTTAATAGACATATATATGTCGTACCTTGTTTTTTACATTTTTTTAAAAACTAACGTGATTTACTTACCATTGATTTCAAAGCAAATAAATAAACAAGTTTTTTCCTAATTATATTTTCCTAAATTGAGTTTAAGGACTATCTTCGGATAGGCTGTGAGGGATGCTTAATACCTTCCCCTCAAGTAACCAAAACCCTTACTCAGAATCTCACTGGTTTCAGAAATCAAAACAGAGTTTACATTCACATATTTAAATGGTTTTCCTAATATTTTCCTTAAAATTTAGGTGGCAACTCTAAAACAAAATTTTTTTTTTCAAAATCAGAGTGTTAGTCATATTATGTTGTGAACTGTTTCGGCTGGTTCGAAATGGGGTGCGACATTAGTCAAACCAAAGAACATAACTAGGAACTAATAATGACCATAGCGGGTCCTGAAAGTTGTCTTAGGGATATCACTTTCTTTTACTCTCAACTGATGATAGTCAGATCTGAGGTCTATCTTAGAAAAACAAGTGCACCCTGAAGTAGATCGAAGAGATCATCAATTCTCGAAAGAGGATATTTATTCTTGATAGTAACCTTATTCAACTGACGGTAATCTATGCATATTCTAAGAGAACCATCTTTCTTTCTCACAAATAAGACCGGAGCGCCCCAAGGTGAGACACTTGGTCGAATAAAACCTTTTTCAAGAAGATCTTTCAACTGCTCTTTTAACTCTTTCAACTTTGCTGGAGACATTCTATATGGCGGAATAAATATAGGATGAGTGTCGGGAAAATATCTATACCGAAGTCTATTTCTCTCTCAAAAGGGACTTCAGGAAGATCATCTGGAAAGACTTTTGAAAACTCTCTAACAACTGGACCTGACTGAATAAGTGGTGTCTCAACACTAGAGTCATTAACTCGGACTAAGTGTTAGATGCACCCCTTGGAAACTAACTTTCTAGCCTTAAGGTATGAAATGAAACGACACTTAGGAACTGTTGAACTAATCATCCACTCAATAATTGGCTTATTAGGAAACTGGAACTTAACAACTCGAGTTCTACAATCAACTAAGGCATAACAGGAATGAAGTCATCCCATACCTAGATTGACATCAAAATCTACCATATCTAACTCAACTAAGTCAACCAAGGTGTCCTTGTGATTTACAGAAATTATATAACCATGATAAACTCTCTCAGCTAGAATAGACTCACCAATAGGTATAGAAACACTGAAGGGCTCAAGAAGTTCCTCAGGAAGGATATTAAAATTCATAGCAACATAAGGAGTCACAAAAGACAGAATCGCTCCTGGATTTAGCAAAGCATAAGCATCAAAAGTAAAGACTTTGATCATACCAATGACAATATCTGGAGAATTCTCTTTCTCTTGGAGACTAGTGATAGCATAAAGACGGTTTGCCCCTCTGTCGGTTCCTGGAGTAGCTCCTCTAGGTATAGCTCTGTCTGGTGGAGCAACCGAAGAAACTCAGCATTGAAAACAATGCAGGTACCTTTTTCATCCTCAACATTCCTTATGGAAGGACAACCTCGGACATCTCTTTGTGGAGGCATGATCTGAAAGATACGCTCAAGCACGAGTTAGAAAGAAACTTTTATAGAGATAAACTTTATCGAACGAAATGAGTATGAAAGAACTGAGGTAGTTTCTAAAAGTTGCAGCCTCCTAATTATATATGTGGCATATTTGATATACCGTGAGTTTACGGTATTTCTAATACATTTCACTTACAAGTTGTGTGTGTCTAGGGCCGTTTTGTATTGGTTTTAATGTGTTTGTATCATATTTTGCAGGAAATATGTTCAGGCGCGGAAGTAAAGAGACAGCTGAAAGAAATGCAGAAAAAGGCATCTACGGACCGTAGATCCATTGACGCTCCGTAAATGGTGGTCGTAGATCAATAGGCAAGGCATGGAAGGCAAATCAGGGAAATCTGACCAAGTGTGGAACCACGGTGACCATTGACGGTCCGTAGATTGATCTACGAACCGTACTATTGATTCGTAGATTAATACTGCGAGGGTTCCGGTACCTGATTTTTGAAGATTCTAAGTGTGGAGCTACGGAGAGGGATTGACGGATCGTAGATCGATCTACGGTCCGTACTGCAGTTCCGTCGTTTGCTTCAGAGAAGCTGATTTTTGGAAGCTAAAATATTTTCTAAGTCCTGGCTAACGGAAGGGACTCACGGACCGTAGATCCATTGACGGTCCGTGAGTCAGTCTCGTGGAATGAAAACGCGTGCCTGAACAAACTTTCCTTATTTTGTTTTCCTTGTTATTTAGGACTTATTTTCTATAAATAGGACATGTAGACCTCATTTTTGGGGTTGGATTTTATTACTTTTATATTAGTTCTTGATTTGGGAGATTAACTTGCAACTTTAACAATTATTAATTTCCTAAGATCGTTTTGAAGATTTTGGAGTTGCAATTTAAGTTAAATTTCTGAGTTTATTATTCTTCTTACGTAAGTTCATAATTCTTTCATCTAAAACAATGAATTGTGCTCATACGATTATGGATAACTTAACTCCACAACTAGGGTTGTGGGAACCATGAGCGATTTACAAAGTATGAATCGTAAATAAGCAATTCTTGAATAGTATGGTGCATGCATTGATAATTCTTTCGTATAGAAGTCTTTTTAGCCGTTGCAAACGTTAGAACTCGCCTTGTTGCTACTTGCTGGACCAAGGATGTAATCAACAAGAAAAGAATTATCAACATAGATTTAGTGTGATACTATCTAATAGGCTAGTGTCGATTGGTACGAAGTAATAACTAAGCCAAACATCGATGAGATGTCTAATATGAGGTAAAGGCAAGGGTTAGTAAATTATACACACGTAGCCGGACCAAGGTGCGGGGTGAAATTCTCTAGATGCCGGACTAAGGATTTAGAGATACCTAACTTATCACTTTGCATGTAGTACACTATGAAATGATAGTTATTACTAAGATCACTGCGTTATAAGCTTGTGGGGAGCACGTATACCCTAGTTAATTCTCTCATCTTTGATAACAACCAAAATTGACTTTTGATTATTGATTACTTATTGAGTCCTTACAATTTGTTTCACAACCCCCCCTCCCCCCTTTAATTACTTGTTTCTGGAAGTAATTTGACTAATTGAATATAAATATTGGTTAAAGTAAAGTCTAAACCATTTTCTTCGTAGGATCGACCCCAACCTACAAGTTGGGTTCTTTCCTTGATAACGATCGTTTATGCTTCTTTAGGGAGGTGTAATTTGAGCGTATCAAATTTTGGCGCCGCTGCCAGGGAATTTGGCTTTTAGATTTATTTTAACTATATTATTGACACGTTAGTCAAATACATCCTAATTGTAATTTTTCTTTTTGTTTTTGTCTCTCTCAGATTCTGACTCTAGTGTATGCCAAGTACACAGAGCCAGGGTGAACCACTTACTCCTTACGATCTAGAGTTGAACTGAACTTTGCGAAGAATGAACAATCAAGGAGTTCAAGTTAATTCTATCGGAGGCAATGTAGGTGATGAAGTTGAGTTGCAACCTCCGAGGGTAGTTGGTGGGGACAACCGGGTTCCAGCTGAAAATCAATTGGGAGATGCATTGAGGGTGCAGGACCCACCAGGCCCACGACTGCATGACAACTATAGGGGCAACATCAATATTGCTGACTCAGATAGGCCTTTTGTCTTACCCCCTTTGCCTCCGGGGCACACATTTGTAGTGACCAGCAGCTTGATGCAGATGCTTACAACAAAGGGCTTGTTCTCGGGGTCACCATCAAAGGACCCACATGCTCACATAGCCAAGCTAAGGGTGGTTTGCAAAAGCTGTGTAGGTCGACCAGACTTAAATATGGATGTCATCGGGTTGTGAGTGTTCCCTCTATAACTGACAGGCGATGTTGTTGTATGGTTCACTGAGCTTCCTTATAACTCAATCTATACATGGGATCAATTGAGTGATGTGTTCTTAGCAAGATATTATCCAGTGTCCAAGAAGCTTAATCACAAAAATGGGGTCAATAATTTTGTAGCATTACCTGGAGAGTCTGTGAGTAGCTCTTAGGACAGATTCACTGCATTTGAACAAGGTGTTTCAAAACATCGTATTGATGATGAGCTGCTGAAGGAATATTTCTATCGAGGTCAGGATGACAACAATAAAGCAGTGCTTGATACTATAGCTGGAGGATCATATGGTGAGTGCACATACGCGCAGATTGCAGAAAAGCTGGAGAAAATCTCTCGCAACAATAAAACATGGAGCACTAGGAGGTCGGATACTGGGAGAAACACATTTGCCATTCATACTATGAACAACCAGTCTGCGGATGATATTCGTGAGGAGATGGCTCAGATAAGGACCGAGTTGGGGTTGGTATTGAGGCATGCGAGCGAAAGTACGGAAAAGGTAAATGTTGTGAACTACTTGACTAGAACTCTACCACCAATTGAAGAATGTTACTATGAAAATTATGCTTATGCGGTGAATGATCAGATGGGGGGTTTCCGACCAAACACCCAAGGATCCAACACGGACAATTGGCGCCAAGATCAAGGAAACCAAGGTCGGAACTGTGGCAATTACAACCGAGAGGGTCAATATGTCAGGGATGGGAACTTCAATCGCGACAACAACTACAACCAGAACAACTATGGCAACAGAAACGATCGGGGTGGACCTTATGTTCCTCCTCAAAATTTGGAATCCGGTACTAGGAAAGTTGGAGGCAATATGGCGCGTATTGAAGATATGATGCAGAGGATGATGATGAGGTTTGATGCAATTGATGAGAATGTGAAGGAGATGAGAAACGACTTGTCTGGTATTGGTTAAAATGTTAATGCCCATGCAGTGTCAATAAAGCATTTAGAGCAGCAGATGACTCAGCTGTCTACTACAGTGAACCCACATCAACCTGGTACTCTTCCTAGCAACACCATCTAGAATCCAAAGAATAATGGCCATTGTATGGAAGTTACTACTCGAGGGGGTAAGTAAACCATAAATCTACCTATGCCGTCTGTGGTGGATGTTGAGATTAGAAAAGAAGATGATGTGGTAGAGGTTAGAGAAGAGTCTGAGAATGCGATGGAGAAAGAAGCGGATATTTCTCAGAAAGTGGTCCCCATACTTAGACCTCCACCACCTTTTCCACAGAGGTTAGTGAAGAAGACTGAAGATGGTAAATATCACAGGTTTATTACTATGTTGAAACAACTTTCCATCAATGTTCCTTTGATAGAAGCTTTGGAGCAAATGCCTGGGTATGTGAAGTTTATGAAAGATATGGTGACAAAGAAAAAGTCTGTGAGTTTTGAAGATGATGATAGATTGCAGCATTGTAGTGCTATTGCTACAAGATCTCTTGTGCAGAAGAAGGAAGACCTTGGTGCTTTCACGATCCCATGTACTATAGGGTTATTACACTTTGCTAAGGCATTGTGTGATCTTGGTGCTAGCATCAACCTCATGCCATTGTCTATTTATAAGAAGTTGGGTCTAGGGGATCCAGAGCCGACTACAATGCGGCTACTTATGGCCGATCGAATCGTGAAAAGGCCTATTGGTGTACTCCATGATGTGCTAGCAAAAGTGGAGTCGTTCATCTTTCCAGCGGATTTTGTGATTATTGACTGTGAGGTTGATTTTGATGTTCCCATCATCCTTGCAAGACCATTACTTGTCACAAGTTGTGCATTGGTTGATATGGAGAAGGGACAGATGAAGTTCAGACTGAACAATGAAGAAACAACTTTCAATATTTGTAGGTCCATGAAGCAGAGTGGTGAGCTCCAAACGGTATCTGCTATAACTTACAGAGTTGAGAGTGGAACAGAAGTGCAAATTAAAAAGCGACTCAGTGTTAAGGCACTAGCAGCAGTTATGATGAATTTCAATAGTGATGGTATTGAAGAGTACGATGAGTTGGTAGCAGCATTAGATAGGTGTGAATATCGGTCAAAACAAAAGAAGTATGAATTGGACATGAAGAATCGTGAGTCTCCACTCGCGAGACCATCTATAGTGGAGGCATCGAAATTGGAGCTTAAGGCTCTACCACCACATTTGAGGTATGTATTCTTGAGCAGAGATAACACTTTGCCGGTCATCATTGTGGCAAATCTAAATGCAAGACAAGTAGAGTGCTTGGTGACTATGTTAAAGAGGTTCACGCGAGCTATGGGGTGGACTATTGCGGATATTATTGGGATTCCTCCTTGTATTTGTTCCCACAAAATCCAACTCATGCTAGATCACAAACCTAGTATTGAGCACCAAAGAAGAATAAATCCACCTATGCAAGAGGTAGTTAAAAAGGAGATCATCAAGTGGTTGGATGCTGGAGTTATTTATCCCATTGCAGATAGTAGTTGGGTATGCCCTATTCAATGTGTTCCCAAGAAAGGTGGGATTACTGTGGTGCCTAATGAGAGAAACAAGCTTTTTCTGATGTGGCCTGTAACTGGATGGAGAGTCTGCATGGACTACCAGAAGCTAAATTCTTAGACAGAAAAAGACCATTTCCATATGTCATTTATGGATCAGATGTTGGATAGATTTACTGGTAAGGGTTGGTATTGTTTTCTTGATGGTTATTCGGGCTACAATAAGATTTTTATAGCTCCGGAGGACCAAGAGAAGGCCACCTTCACTTGCCCTTACGGGACTTTCGCCTTCAAACGGATGCCCTTTGGGTTGTGCAATGCTCCAACAACCTTCCAGCGTTGTATGATGTCAATATTCTCTGATATGGTGGAGGACACTATTGAGGTATTTATGGATGATTTCTCTGTGGTAGGTGACTCTTTTGATCGATGTCTGAATCATTTTGGCTAAGGTACTGAAAAGGTGTGAAGATTGCAATCTGGTGCTGAATTGGGAGAAGTGCCACTTTATGGTGAAAGAAGAGATAGTTCTAGGTCATCAAATTTCTGAGAAGGGCATTGAGGTAGATAAAGTGAAAGTTGAGGTAATAGAAAAAACTTCCCTCGCCTATCTCTGTAAAAGGTGTTTGGAGTTTTCTCGGGCATGCAAGTTTTTATAGGAGATTCATTAAAGATTTCTCCAAAATTGCACATCCTTTGTGCAAACTGCTCAAGAAGGAGTGTAAGTTCTATTTTGATGATGCTTGTCTTAGAGCATTTGGAGAGTTGAAGGAGAAGTTAGTTACTGCACCTGTCATTATGTCACCGGATTGGGGACAACCGTTTGAGGTAATGTGTGATGCAAGTGGCGTGGCTCTTGGTGTGGTATTGGGACAGAGGCGAGGGAAAATTCTTCACCCTATTTACTATGCTAGCAAGGCTCTAAATGTGTCCCAGAAGACTTATACTGTGACTGAACAAGAGCTTCTTGCGGTGGTTTTCGCATTTGAGAAATTTTGATCCTACTTGCTTGGTACTAAGGTCGTAGTTCATACTGACTATTCTGCATTGAGATACTTTATGGCAAAGAAGGATTCAAAGTCGAGGTTGATTAGATGGGTATTATTGCTGCAAGAGTTTGATTTTGTGGTAAAAGATAGAAAGGGGACTGAAAATCAAGTTGACGATCACTTGTCCAGATTAGAGGATGAGGCTATGCTAAATCTTGGTGATAGGGCTGAAATTAATGATGCCTTTCCAGATAAACAGGTATTGGCTGCTTCTCATGATCTGATTCCTTGGTTCGTAGACTTTGCTAATTATTTGGCTAGCGATATTGTGCCCCCAGATTTGTCTTTTCACCAAAGAAAAGAGTTTATGCATGATGTGAAGAAATTCTTTTGGGATGAGCCTGACTTGTATCGTAGTTGTGCTGATGGGATTATTCGTCGTTGTGTGCCCGAGATTGAGATGTTGAGTGTACTTGAAGCATGTCATTCATCGCCTGTTGGTGGGAATCGTAGTGGTATTCGAACTGCACATAAGATTTTACAGTGTGGGTACTATTGGCCTACTATCCACCAAGATGCTCATGATTTCTCCTCCAAGTCTTGTGATCGTTGCCAAAGAAAAGAAGGGATTTCAAAGAGGCAAGAGCTTCCTATGAATCCTATATTGGTGATAGAGTTGTTTGATGTATGAGGCATTGATTTTATGGGTCCATTTGTGAGTTCACATGGGATGAAATATATTCTTATTGCGGTTGATTATGTATCGAAGTGGGTGGAAGCAGTTGCGCTCCCCAACAATGAAGGTAAAAGTGTCACCGCATTCTTGTAAAAGAATATCTTCTCCAAATTTGGTACACCGAGGGCAATTATCAACGATGAAGGTTCCAATTTTGTAATAAGTTGTTCAAGGCGCTACTTGAGAAATATGGTGTCCGCCACAGTGTAGCCACTCCTTACCATCCGCAGACTAGTGGGCAAGTTGAAGTGTCCAAAAGAGAGATCAAACAGATTTTGGCGAAGACTGTTAATGCTAATAGAACAGATTGGTCAAGGAAGCTTGATGATGCTCTGTGGGCCTATCGCACTACATACAAGACTCCTATAGGTATGTCTCCTTACCAACTAGTATATGGGAAATCTTGCCATTTACCGATAAAGCTAGAGTATAAGGCTTTGTGGGCGATGAAGAAGCTAAATTTGGATTAGGGCGCCGCATCTAATCAAAGAATGAATGACTTGAATACGCTTGATGAGTTTCGCCTAAAAGCTTATGAAAGTTCAGCCTTGTACAAAGAGAAGATGAAGAGGTATCATGATCAAAGAATTGAAAAGCGAGAATTTGTTGAGGGTGATATTGTGCTTCTATTCAACTCTAGGTTGTGCTTGTTTCTGGGGAAACTCAAATCCAAATGGACCAGGCCATTTTTGCTCACAAAAGTGCTCTCCCATGGAGTGGTTGAGCTTGAGAACAGTGACGGAACAAGGTTCATGGTTAACGGGCAAAGGATCAAGATCTATCTGGGAAACGCAGAAAGTGTGCAAGAAGTTGTGGAGGCCTATCATCTTGATAAAGTCTGAGTAATCAAGAGACCTGCGTCGTGCTGCGACGTTAGATCAAGAGCTGCTTGGGAGGCAACCCAAGATGTACAATCTAGCCAACGATAGGTTTTTGTTTTCCATCTAGCAGTTTTCTGTGTTTAGTTTATTCTCTGCATTAATTTAGATAGATGTTTTTTTTAGTGTTGGCTAGAATTAGCATAGGGTCCGTATCTAAAAAGTGTCCAGAAAATGTAAAAAGAATAACCTAATGGTTGCTACATGTGCAGGTACGCTATGAAAAATATGTAGAAAATGGTCTAGTGCAGAGGTCTACGGACCCCATCGACGGTCCGTCGATACTTCCACGGACCGTGGATGGTGTCCGTATATCCCAGGTAAGCCCCTAAACTTTTCCAAGTGTAAGAGTGATCTACGGACCATAGATCGACCAACGGATCGTAGACGAGGTCTCGTGGGTCCAAAACCCTAATGCTGCCTGACCCGACCCGGACCCCTCTTATTTAAAATCCCCCAATTTTAAATCATTCCGCTTCCCTCCATTTACTCCCAAACCGTTTCATAACTTCCAAAACTCCTTAAATCACTCCATCACTCCCCGATTAATCTTCCCTTCCATTTCCCCAAAATCCTAAATTCCCTTTCCTCTCCAACCTCCACTCATCCCAGAAATTTCCCAATCCCTCTCAACTACCTTATTCAAAACTCCGGTGTTCGGGTTCGGTGCAACTAGGCATTTAGTTTGGTCTATCAAAGCTTAGTCTCATCACGCAATCACCCCACTCTTCGTTGCTTGTAAGGTAATAGACTTTCCCCTCACTTTGAATATCGGTTCATAGATTGAATAGAGAAAGTCAGGAGTCGGGTCTTGACCTTGGGTAATTAAGTTTTTGTAATTACATCCTACAATTTAAGTACTAAAACCCTTGGGACGATAGATTGTGATTGTGTCACCTTGATAGTGTGTTAAACCTGTCTTAATGCTAGTATATATGTAAGTTTTGACTTAGGGTTCCGAATCTTGTATGAAATAATTATCCAATTGAGTAATTGGAACCCTTAGAATGAGGAACTAGCATGATTAAATGTTGAAATGCATGGTTAGACTAGGATGTTGTTGAAAGTGGTAAAACATGTGGGCTTGAAAATAAAGAATGGTTGAAACCTAGCACATATCACATCCACGAAACCCCGTCTACGGACCGTAGATTAGGTTCGTGGTTGGATGCACTTAAAAATTTCACCAAGTGTGAAACCACGGATGTGGACTACGGTCCGTAGATCAATCTACGGACCGTTCTGCATATCTGTGGTTTCCATCAGCGACCAATATTGTTGGTCCTCTGATCCACGGAAGGGTTCCACGGACCGTAGATCAGTCTACGAATCGTAGGTCCCTACTATGGATGACCACTGTTGCCATTGCCTAAATTTTTTTGGGTCTTTGTTGCTGTTTATTTTTAGTTCTAAATTTTTTTCGAGTGTGTTTATAGTTAGTTTTGGCACTAATAACGCTTCCACAAGTACGATGGCACCCAAGAATCTAGTCACTTGTACAAAACAAGGCAAGTCAAAATTTGTTGCCCCTAGCTTCAGGTTAATCGATGAAGACACGGACACAGAAAATGATCCAGCATATGCTCCACCAGCCACGAGGACATCCCTTACAGCACCTCGGGCTACCCGGAATACGTCCCGGCAGGTGGTCACCGACGTAGTCACTGTCTCCCAGTCTGATGAGGAGAACATACTGATCGGGTCACCGACTGGTTCTGCTTTCGGTTTCGAGGCTGGTTCTACGTCCTGCTCCGAGTCTGCCCATGCTTCGGGCTCTGAGTCCAGCCATGCTTAGGGGTTCGAATCTGCCTATACTTCGAGGTCCAATGCTAAATCAGCCTCAGGGTCCGGCCAGAATGAACAAGCAGCCTCGTCTGATGAGGCCACTAGCTCAGAGTCAGTACCAGCACCAAGGAATGATGATCCTACTTGAGTGGACGGCGAGCCAAACAGATGGTGTGTTGATGGCCAATGGAAAATTTATCGGGATGCCAAGATGAAAAATGACAAAGAGAAGATGGTCTGACTTATTACAGAGGAGCGCAGAGTCCTCACAGGGAGCTTGCACACTGTCCCTGACATCCACCGGCTTTTTAACCTTTACAAGTGTGACTGGATGGGTCGATATCCAGAGACTTATAGCGAGGAGATTGTGCGGGAGTTCTATGCCTCATATGCTGCCACCCTTCGTGGTTCGATCTCCAAGCGGTCAAAGCCCATAGCCCAAGTTCCTCTCACTTCCACTATGGTCCGAGGTTGTCCGGTGGACATATCACATGCCACCATCAGCCGCTTTCTCTATGGTCCTACCACGGGTCAATCTTGGTCACTAAACACAGCGGAGTTTGATTACAGATGGGACATCGTGCGGAGCGGTGCTTTCCAGAGGAATGCTAAGCAGCGAGAGGTTGTTATACTATGGTTGGCTAAGTACATTGCTGCAGATGGCGAGCGTGTGGAGTGGGTCGCCACACCACGATTGGGTATCCTAAAGGCAACATTAAATTTTGTGGTTAAGTTTTTCTGGTTATTGCTGCGTAACAGGGTGTCGCTTACAAAAGTTGACAACCAACTCACATGGGACAGAGCGATCATGGTTGCAGCATTAGTAGCAGGATTGGAGATTGACTTTGCCCTCATGCTGCTGACAGATATTCACGAGAGGACATTGAAGACCTCCACTACTTACCCCTTTCCATGTTTGATTTTCCAATTGTGCAGGGACTCTGGGGTGCCGATCTGGCATTATGATAGGTTGATCCACCCTACAGGGACTTTGGATATAGGCCTCATTCGTGATGAGGAAAATGTGGCAGCACCTCGCAGAGAGCCCTAGGTTGAGGTACCTCCATTGGGCGCAGATCTTGCAGACACGGTGGGGCAGACACAGGGCGGTAACCCCATTATACCAGATCACACCGATAGTATCCCGGCCTCCTCTTCCCAAGCCGCTAGTAGGGCTCCTAGCTTATCCCGGTCCACACCACCGTTAGGAGTTGCCATTGTCCCGTTGGCCAGAGTACATATATTAAAGGCTCAGATGGCTACACTGTTGCATCACATCCAGCCTTGGATGCAAAAGTCAATAACCGAGTCCGAGGCCAGAATGGAGCGCATGATGGAGGGCATGCTGGACCGTAAGATCCAGGCCGTTAATAAGCGTCTCGATGCTTTTGAATTGAGCGTTCTCGAGCGACCAGCCCCGACCATAGATCTATCCTCTTTTTAGACCGAGTTAGCTAGTCTCTGGGCCGATATTGATGCCATTCTTTCCACCCCTACAGTTGAGCCTCAGGCTGCACCTACTGCGTTGGCTGATGATACGATGTTGGATACTTTATTCAGTGGGACCGCTGAGGAGGGGCTTGAGCCTACATATACCAAAGGTAAGAGGCACCTTTCTAGTCGCACTGAGAAGGAAAAAGACCAAAAGAGACAGCGTAGGCAGAAGAAAGAGGAAAGAAAGGCGTCGATTTTAGATGAAGAGTTGCGCCAGCAGAGGGTGCGTGAGAGTGTTGCAGGGGCATCGAGTTCTACCCCAGTTGTAAAGGTCCCGCATTTTGTGAGGGATATTGTGAGCACCACTGATGGTGCGGTTAGAGTGACCAAGAGCACTACTGAGGGTGCTATGATGGATGATGTGGGCACTATTGAGGGTGACCCAAGTATGGTTCCAGCGGGCTCCGGGAAACCGGACCCACCCGTTTTATCATGATTCTTCGGCGCTATGCACCGCAGGTTTGCTTCACCCAATCCATTATCTTTTACTGTTTTTGTATGCATTGGGGACAATCACATCTATTTTGTTGGGGTGGGGTAAATGGATTGTGAGTGATAGGGTGAAGTCTGAGTAACCCAACTCATAAATTCTCTCTTGGGGTTTTCTTGCCTGTGTTCTATTTCCCCAAGTGACTGTTTAATTTATGTTGAACTGGCATGTGTTAGGATCGAATGTGTAGAAGCATGAAAAAGAATGAAGCATGATGGCTTATGAAAAATATACTTGTCCAAATTTTTTGATATGTGATAGAATTGGTAGGCTAAGACAAGCTGAATGTGTTGTCTCTGAGTATGACATGATAATGAATCAACTTGATGGCATGACTTAAGCTGAAACTTGAACTGGGTAATTTGATCATCTGATAATGAAACTATGTGCTAAGAGTGTGTGAGAATAGTTGATTGTTCAAACAGTTTTTGTGAAAAACTAGAACTTGCCCGGTTAGTCCTACTAAGACAATTCACTCTAGAGGCTAGGAAGTGATCATAGGCCCTTGTTCTGATAAGTCCACAAATTGCCTAAAAGAAGGATCCAACCAAATGAAATAAATGCTCCCTTTGATCCAAATGGTTTGAGCCTAAAATTAGACCATTTCTTTCTAAACCCCGAACTCACCTTCTCATAATCGACTATGTTGGACCCGGTCCCTCCGTGGACATGTGCACCTCGACTTAGGCCAAAAGCCTAAGTTGAGGGTGGCTAATGTAAAAGTAACTTCAATTTTGACTTGACCCAACATCGAGTATTGTGCACCTCAACTAATGGAAAATCCATAAGTTGAGGGTGGCTATGAAAGAGGAAACCGAAAGAAACATAGGTATGAAAAGAGTTTTGATGTTGAAAAAGAGAGGAAAGGATGTGACTTGTTGAAAGCTAAAGAAAAGAATAAAATGCAAGAAAAAGTTGAAAAAATATATAAAGAGCTAGAAAGTCTAAAGTCACATCCATGGTTGAAGAAAATCAAGGGAAAGAAGGTAAAACAGTAAGATGGCAAAAATAGGGCAAAAAGAGGTTGAAAGCCTAGTGTAACATCAAGGAGGGAAGAAAGTCACTAAAAAATACCCAAATGTACCACACCTGACCCTGAGCCTACATTACAAGCCAAGAAAGTCCTATAGTGATCCTAGAGTCTAGTTTGGAGAGTCTAAGCAGTGAAAATAAGGGCAAGCCTATGGTACTGAGCACTAACTGTACTTGAAGTTATTTCTGAGTGTGAGTGTTGAATGAATTCTTGTACTCAAAATCATAGTCATTGTGTGAAAGAAAAGGGATTTCGTTTGAAGTAAGGGCACTAGTTACATTGTCGGAAAGTTGGTACTTTGGTGATAGTGAGACAGTGTATGTTGTGTGTTGGTTGGTCGATCATTGTCATGGTTTGATCCACATGAATTAGCTTGTCGAGTCTAGGAGAACAAATTTTGCACCCGGAAAGTGAGTGGGATAGAGAGCCATGTGATTGCTTGTGCTTGAAATGCTTGCTTCTATACAAATGTCGTTTAGAGTCTTAGTGCGTCACTTGAGGACAAACAACGAATTTAAGTTGAGGGAGTTGATATACCGTGAGTTTACAGTATTTATAATACATTTCACTTACAAGTTGTGAGTGTCTAGGGCCGTTTTGTATTGGTTTTAATGTGTTTGTATCATATTTTGAAGAAAAGATGTTCAGGCGCGGAAGTAAAGAGACAGCTGAAAGAAATGCAGAAAAGGGCATCTACGGAGGTTATCTATGGACCGTAGGTCCATTGACGCTCCGTAGATGGTGGTCGTAGATCAGTAGGCAAGGCATGGAAGGCAAATCAGGGAAATGTGACCAAGTGTGGAACCACGGTGACCATTGACGGTTCGTAGATTGATCTACGGACCGTACTGTTGATCCGTAGATTGAAATTGTGAGGGTTCCAGTACCTGATTTTTGAAGATTCTAAGTGTGGAGCTACGGAGAGGGATTGACGGACCGTAGATCGATCTACGGTCCGTACCGCAGTTCCATCGTTTGCTTCAGAGAAGCTGATTTTTGGAAGCTGAAATATTTTCTAAGTCCTGGCTGACGGAAGGGACTCACGGACCGTAGATCCATTGACGGTCCGTGAGTCAGTCTCGTGGAATGAAGACGCGTGCCTGAACAAACTTTCCTTATTTTGTTTCCCTTTTTATTTAGGACTTGTTTTCTAGAAATAGGGCATGTAAACCTCGTTTTTGGGGTTGGATTTTATTACTTTTATTCTAGTTCTTGACTTGGGAGATTAACTTGCAACTTTAGCAATTATGAATTTCCTAAGATCGTTTTGAAGATTTTGGAGTTGCAATGTAAGTTAAAATTCTGAGTTTATTATTCTTCTTACGTAAGTTCATAATTCTTTCATCTAAAACAATGACTTGTGTTCATATGATTATGAGTAACTAAACTCCACAACTAGGGTTGTGGGAACCATGAGCGACTAACAAAGTATGAATAGTAAATAAGCAATTCTTGAATAGTGTGGTGTATGAATTGATAATTCTTTCGTTTAGAAGTCTTTTTAGCGGTTGCAAACGTTAGAACTCGCCTTGTTGCTACTTGCCGGACCAAGGAGGTAATCAAAAAGAAAAGAATTATCAACATAGATTTAGTGTGATACTATCTAATAGGCTAGTGTCGATTGGAGCAAAGTAATAACTAAGCCAAACATCGATGTGATGTCTAATATGAGGTAAATGTAAGGGTTAGTAAATTATACACACGTAGACAGACCAAGGTGCGGGGTGAAATTCTCTAGATGTCGGACCAAGGATTTAGAGATACCTAACTTAACACTTTGCATGTAGTACACTAGGAAAAGATTGCTATTACTAGGATCACTGCGTTATGAGCTTGTGGGGAACACGTATACCCTAGTTAATTCTCTCATCTTGATAACAACCAAAATTGACTTTTGATTACTGATTACTTATTGAGTTCTTACAATTTGTTTCACAAACCCTCCCCTCCCCCCTTTAATTAATTGTTTCTGGAAGTAATTTGACTAATTGAATATAATTGTTGGTTAAAGTAAAGTCTAAACCGTTTTCCTCGTGGGATCGACCCCAACCTACAAGTTGGGTTTTTTACTTGATAACGATCGCTTATGCTTCTTTAGGGAGGTGTAATTTGAGCGTATCAATGCTTCACACCGATAACGAGGACTCTAAAGATACAGTTTCATAGACTCCCTAGGACTCTTGAACTTTGTGGTCTGATACCAATTTAGTCATGCCCCGAGCCTACACCCTGAGCGGGACTGGCCCTCTAGAACCATTATTAGCCCCAAGCGAACCCTTGATCTAGCTTAACTCTTAGTGGAAGACTTACTCATGATAAAAGCACTTTAAAAAGTAACTATAACTCAAATAATAACTTAGAATGTTTTAGAAATAAACATTCAACTAGCCAAAGTGGCAACTCAAGTCTCAACATAAATGAAAGGGAATGTAAAGACTTATGAACTAATAATGTCTAACTATCTATGAAGCCTCTAATACCATCAGGGTTGTCAGGAAAAGACCCCTCAATCATCCTAACAACTGAAATGACAAAACATAATAAAGGGATCCTCCGGAATCAAGGAGGCTCACCAACAACTCTAAAGCTCAACTGGATCAACGAAGCGCTAGATGATGATCCTGGTTACTTGTATCTGCATCATAAAAGATGTTGACCAAATGGCATCAGTACATGGAATGTACGAGTATGTGAGGGGAAATCTAAATAAGACATAAGCTTTAACTGGAACTGAAAGAAACACTTACCTCATCTCAATTCGACTCATCTCAATATAAAGCAGTAATAAATTTGCAATATAAAGAAAAGCTTTAAAACATATAGATAACAACTCGGTGTATTGAAAAATACAACAATAACTTAGTTTTGTATTTGAAAATACAAGTAAATCCGTGGGAGATTCTCTAACCGACAACCATCACTATGAGCTAGTGATGATACATCGTCTTGCCCATGCTGTCGGAGTTGTCCTATACTTTGTCGGGGTATAGGACTCTTCAACTAAGTGGATCCACTAGTCTATGTTAAAAAGCATTAAGGAATCATCTAATAAGTATAACCATTTCTACCCATATTGGCTACATGGTTTATGGAGACTTTGAGTCATCGAAAATCGTCCCCATATCGGTGCTCAATACTACTCCCAAAATGTGACCAACTCATATGTTTAAAATCATGACTTTCTCTGTAATTTGAGATTATTACTCAAAAATATGTCTCTTAAAAGAGATGGTTCTCAGAACTGCTCATGAAACTCTTTTGGAAATCGGTGTTTCCTCTCATCTTAAATGTGAAAACATTTACTATTGGGAAATACATAGTTTCGATATATCATTTTAAAGAAAATGAACTCAGCTCTACTCTTCCTCAAACTCAATGCTTAAGTCTTAAACAAGTTTAAAAGATTTGTAAATGATTACTTAAAATGACTCGAAGAACTCTCAAGACTTGACTCTTAACTCTACCTTGAATTTGAATTATGAATTCAAGGTTATGATTTGTGATAGGAAGGATATCGTGATGATTAAGAGTGTTTTTAGATTGTTAATAATGAGAAACGATCAAAAAAATATTGTCTGGGAGCAAGTCCGTGACGCGGAGATGCATTATAATATTTGATCGCCAAATAAGTTTTGAAACATTGGAGTCCGCACTCTCCGTGACACGGAGAGGAAAATTTCACTTTAAAGGAACATGTCCACGACGCAGACTCGGTACTTTGGTTTTTGTCCGACTTTTTCTTCCTCGTTTTCTAACCCCAATTCGCCTAGAATCTAATGGTTTCTTCCATAATCACTTAGATTCGAATACTCAATGTTAGTATACGATAATCTACTCAAAACTACCCTTGAAACACTAACACTTATCTCAAAAATTTATCAAAACCTCAATAATCAAGATTATGAAAGAAACTTCAACAAAACTTATCAAGAACTCAAACCCTTCAACTTTAAGAAACGAATTTCACTGAAAATAACATGATTGGCGCATTGGTGAACGAACCCAACGCTATGTGAACTCACATACCTCTTCGGGATCAAACCCTTGGTGAAAATCCGCAAGAAAATCTTCGATTTCGCAAGAACTTGATGAACGCCTTGACCTTTCTCCTTTTTTCTCTTCTTGAATTCTTTTCTAAAACCCTAGCGTAATTTAGGATTGTGTAAGAGGTGATAGTGCATACGTGTCAGCACCACAAAAAACAACATTTTAAATAACTAAAAAATATTTTCTATTTACAGAATTTTTGCGGCCCTTTAAATTTTTACAGTTTTTTTCTTTTTCAAATTCAGATTGTAACAATTTTTTAGTCATAGATGAATCTATTCAATTTAATTTTAAATACAAATTAAGAAGTAATGGAATTATATAACATGCAATTATATAATGAATAAGCTAATAATTTTAATTTTCTTAAATCATATTTTATTTTGATCTAGCTTTTAAGTTTTTTTTTTTTGGATTTTTATAGTTAGTTAATATTTTATTATTATATTTTTTAAAGAATAAAAAAAAATCAAAACATAAATAGAGATTTTAATAACTGAAAGAATATTTACTAACTTCCCACGTTTTGTTAAAGAAAAGAAAAAAATACTTTTAAACTGCCAAGTACTATCTTCTTAAATATCTCAATTAAAATAAAATAAAATTACAAGCATTAAAAAAAAAAGAGGAAGAAAAGAACACGTTCCTTTGCTTGGTGGTAATATAAAATTAAAATTACTAAAAAGCAGAAGAAAAATAAAAATAAAAAAACGTACTCATTAAAACTTCCCATTAATTTAAAAAACGGTTAGATGAAAATATATATATATATTTTTTTAAATAAAGATTTTAAATGTGACCTTTTCAAATTATGTAACCAATCCACTTAATACTATTTTTAAAAAAAATACGGAAAAATAGTTATTTTTTGAATTTGAATTTAAAGTGGTTACCTAAAACTGCTCTACCCATTATTTGTATTCTCTATTTATACAAAAATAAATTCAATTATCTATTCTTCTTCCGACGTGTAATTTTTTTGTTAAACTATTGCCATTCTTCTTATCTTCATCTTTTTTTTTTGCATTTGTAATATTTGTTGATTTTTACTGTGATTAATATTAATACTTTTTAGGATTGTATGTTATTTTGACATCTTTAAGATTTTCAATAAAGAAAATAAGCATACAATTTCTAGATTGTTTTACGCAACAAAGAACCTTTGGAGGATTTGTAGGTATGAAATTCATGAAAGACCAAATCTTTGACACATTTGATATATATTAGGGAAGAGATTTTAAACTTGAAATGTATGCACAAGTATAAAGTATGTATTGAAATTTTACTTAATTTTCAGTTCTTTTTTAGTTTGTAACCAACTTCAAATTCAATAGAACATGCAATTTCTATATATAAATTTAGCTTTGACTTCTTTTTAAATATATTTTTTTGTGTCTTTTTTGGTAATTTTTTCAGATTTTGCTTTTGTTTATATGGAAGTTGAAAGAAATTTAGTGGATGATATTCCTTGATTTTTTAAAATATGTATTGAATAAAAAAGCAAAAGAAAAAATAAAAAAGAGAAAAGGAAAAAGGCGCTCCAATGAAAAAGGGAGTTGATGCAGAGTTTTTTTGGTATACTTTTCAAATTGTAGTACTCATTCTGTCCCTAATTACTTGTCCACTTTTCCTTTTCTAGTTGTCCCTAATTACTTGTCCATTTTGACAAATCAAGAAAAAACATTTTTTTTCTCTATTATACCCTTAATTTATTACTTTGAAAAATGTAGAACTTCTTGAAAATCTCAAGTTTTTAATTCATCCACTTCTTAATTAATAGAGGTAAAATGGTAAACTCACTATATCAATTATTGTTTTTTTAATAAGTGTGCCAATTAAAAGGTGGACAAGTAATTAGGGACAGAGAGAGTACTAACTTGTGATGTATAATATCAATTTGTCTTTATTTACCTATTTTTCTAAATTTTATAGTTGTATTATTATTAACAGAGAGATCAAATTCTTGCAATTATTAGAAGGTTTCTCAATCCATGTATTAAATGTAATATTTAAGAACATTAATTTCAATATTCAAGCTTTTTCATAATGACAAATTTTTAATTATTTTATATATATGATGAAATGAATATTTAACTGAAAAGTCATTCTTTAAATAGTGTGTTGAAAAGTAAGGTTGTGAAAATGTGTTGTTTATATCTTCCAAATACATTTTTATAAATAATAAATTATTATTAAGGGCATTAAGCTGGATATTGTAATGAAGTTTGTTCTTAATTAATTCTAAATATTAGAAAAGTTTGTGTATAGATGCACTGTATAGGAGGACAACATGCACGAAGAGCGCAAAAAACAAGGAATTTATGAGTTTTTGATAAATGCTTTGTTTGAAAAAAATATTCAAATGAAGTTTCAACATTTTTGTTTTTAGAGTTCTTAATATGATTATATATATACACATATATATTATTGTGTATACATGCACATTGCACTGTATAGGAGGACAACATGCACGAAGAGCGCAAAAAACAAGGAATTTATGAGTTTTTGATAAATGCTTTGTTTGAAAAAAATATTCAAATGAAGTTTCAACATTTTGTATTTTTAGAGTTCTTAGTATGCTTTTATATATATGATGGATATGGATATGGATTTTTGACATATGTACTTGTTATTATTTGATTACTCTATTATCATTATTTAATTTTGTCGTGTTTTAATTATAATTTTTTTTACCTACACTCGATAAAATATGCCTACTTGAAATGAACTCATCAATAATAAGCAATGAATATTGAAAGTTGGAGTTATACAAGATAGAACGTACCATATTGCAGATATTAACACGTCATATTCTTTATTGGATTGATTATTCAAGATAAGAAGATACTAGCAAATAATTTCTTAAAAGTTTTTCTTACATTTATTGTTTTTAAAGTTCTCTATTGGATTATATTATGATTTTAGAGTTCTATCATAATTTATCCATAACGTTTATTAGTTGGTATGTCTTACAATTCCTTAAAGCTTAAGAATATTCTTTCAAATAATTGCTTATTGATCTTCTATATATAAGTTGTTTAGTCTAAGACCTTATATACTATAGATATATACTAAAATTTTGTGATGCTTTTCTTTTAACCTCTTAAAGATAAACTTTTCAATGAAAAGCTACTACTTCCTCTATTTATTTTTAGTTGTTGTGTTGTGCTTTTTAAAAAATTAATTTATTGCATGCTCAAATACTTTTTAAAGGCGAGTTTTGTTTGTTTTGAAAAAACAAACAAACAAATAAATTAAATATGTTAATAATTATTATTGTCAAATTAGATCATATACTAAACCTATATATTGATTTATTTTCACAAATATTCTACTATAACTATCAAGGGGTAAATGTTAACCTTCTCTCAAATAAACTTTACAATATCATTTTATAATAATTTAAAATTTAAAATTGTCAATAAATCATATTTATGATTGTATTTATCAACTAACCGCACAATGCGCGGGCACATATACTAGTTAATTACTAAAAATGAATTAAATCTGATAGGATAAGGAAAAGACCAAAATACCCTTCTTTAATCCGGGTAACTTTCCTTAAATAGATAGTCTAACTTCAAACAATCATATATCCCTCATACGAGCTCAAAAAATAGCAAACTCAGTGGCATTGGAAAGAGGATTCCAAGTCCTTTTATTTGATATCTTATGGGCCACCTAACACATCATGTACTGAAAGTTATGATCGTTTGAAGTTGACCCAAAACTCATACTTAGCATAACTTGCCAAAATTTCCAACTTTTGCTCTTTCCGAAAATAGTTCTTTCTAATTCTAGTTCTTTCTTAGGCATAATGTTACATACTCATATCTAAGCTCAACATAATAAGTGATATAATAAAAAATACACTTTTAACTCTATTTTGGAGATTCTCTTACCGACAACCATCACTATGAGTTACGTGATGATACAGCGTCTCGCCCACGCTGCGAGAACTGTCATATACCTTGTCGGGGTATAGAACACTTCAACTAATTGGATCCACTAAGCTATGCTTAATAATCAATAATGAATCATCTAAAAAGTATGATCATTTACCCATGTTGGCATACATGGTTTAGGAGGACTTTGACTTGTTTGAACTCGTCCCCATATCGGTGCTCAATACTACTCCCAATAATATATACTCATGCTCATATGTTTAAAAAAATAACTCTTCCTTTGGTTTGAGATAATTGCTCAAACTACCCTCTTAAAAGAGGTAACTACTCTTGAAATATCTTTTGAACTCATAACTCATTCAGAAATCTCAGTGTCTGTTTTATCAATGTAAAAATTGATACCTCTGGGAATACATAGTCCCCTTATACTTACTCAATTCATACTTGAAAACTCTTTCTCAAAAACATATCTAAATCATATTTTAATATGATCATTGATGACTCGAAAAGTCATACTACATAAATATTGATGGTATATCTAGATACCATACTGCTCATACATTGATGGCATACTCAATTGTCATACTAATCATGTTTTAGAAACTCTTTTCTCAAAACTCATCTTTACTTTCTCAAAACTCAGCTTAAGAACAAGTGTCAGCTTTAAAAAAGCTTTTCAAAATTTATAACTCAAATCATAGGGTTCATGTGGAATTATGGACATGAACGACTCAACTCAGGGATCTTAATAGCAATAAGGAAACTCAGTACTCAGAACTCAAGACTCAAGAACACTACTCATCTCAAGAATACTCAATTCATAGGGTGTGAAATATAGACATGAACGAATCAACTCAAGAATATTAATGCATGACATATAGAGATTCAATAATTAGGAATAGAATTTAAAAAAGAAATATGAACTCGATAACTCAATGATTAACTCATCTCAAGAATACTCAAATCTCGGGGTAGAATCCTAGATTTCTCTTTTACTGATTTGAAAGTACGTAGATGTTGAACGTGAGATACTAGAACAGAGAAAGGGGATGAGAGATAATTGATAGCCAAAGCTACAACATAATTGCATAACCGTTCTTCTAACGTCTAATCCTTTTTAACAAATGCTCATTGGGTCTGGTTCCCAAATAAAAGTTTCTAATCGCCCATAGGCCCTTATAGAGTCAGGTTGGTTCACAACATTTGTCACCCCTAGTTTAAGTGTATTTTTTACACTTATCTCATATAGAAATGTGTTATTCTTTTTTTAGACTGACTAAAAAGGAAATTAAGTCATATAAACTAGGACAGAGGAAATATTATTTTACCAAATATCTCTAACTCGTTCTTTTGCCAACATTATAACCCGTAAAAGTCTTTTGATCTTATATTTTAAATGCTTCTTTAATGAATTATGACACTAAGGTAAGCCTATGATACACCTCGCACTACAAGAAACTGGACTTTTAGTGGCGATGAATGTCGCTACAGAAACTCAAAAAGTCGCGGCTAAAAGTTTTTTGTGGCGACCTTAGCGGCGTAGCAATTACGTCCATAACTAAATGTTATTTGTGACGACTAGAAAGAGTCGCTACTAAAACTACTTATTTGAGGCGACTGAAGTTGCCACAAAATTAATTGGATATGGTCATGAAAAGGTTTCAGGTCGCCACTTTAGAATAAGTTTTAGTGGCGACGTCACTCGTCACTAAAATAAATTAAAATTTTAGCAGCAACACTTGTCGCTGCAATATCTACTAGGTTTTAGTGGCGACCGGTGTTGCTACAAATTATTATTCCTTCAGTAGCAACACATTTCGCTGCAATATCTACTAAGTTTTACTGGCAACTAAAAGTCGCCACTGAAACCTATATTTTAAACAAAAAAAAAATGCTTTTAATTAATATTAAAAACACTCAACACTGCTCTGGAAAGGACAAAGAATACTTCTCAACTCAATTATGATAAATAGTTCAACCATTAACAAGTCAATTAAATATTTATTCCTATTACACAATAATTTGCCAATATAATAACCAAAACATATTATGTCTTCAAACTTCTCCTTGATCGACCTCATCGTTTGTTATTGTTTAATGACATTATCCCTGCTATGAAGAAAACAAACAAGAATCAGTCTTATAAACTTATGGTAATAGAAAAAGAGTAAAGCATTTAGAAGCTTTAACTAGTTGGAATGGACATATCACTAAAAAGGGCGGCAAGCTTTAACATGTTTTGAAATAGATGAGCCAAAATTTTACATCAAAGAATCATGCTCAAGATCATTAACCTCATCTTGCACCAAGTAAGTCCAAGCTTTTAGAATTGAAGTTCGTTGTGGGAACAATTTCAAAATAAAATTTGTGCACTTCATTATTTTATTGTTATATGTTCATAAGAAGGAAAATCAAAATGGAAATCTATCAGTTTGTTGATAATGAGAAGCAATTGAGATATTTCTTCAACACAAACAGACTAAATAGATTTCTCATAAGTATTAATAGCACATTTATCAAGGTACAAACAGAGTTGATAGAATCATAACACTAGAGCTCAACAAAGAGTTAATATTAGTGTGTGAAGACCTTACAGAGACCAATTCACTCATATTGCATTCATCAAACAAAAGAACTAGGCAGACATAAGGTCTAAAAATATATCTGAATGTTTTTTCGCGAAATGCTTAAGGAAATCGAGCTATCCCATCATACATAGACTGAGACAGTAACTTAAGCTACAAAGATATACCACGTATGAATTCAAAATTACTTCGACAGAGCACTAACCAATAGAATATATGCAGTTTCACAATAAGAAATATTGGCTTGCAGCCGGCAAAACAGGGAATCAAAATAGTAAAGCACTATTTCTTTAAGTAATGAGAATGAAAAAATATCGACCTTCAAATTCTGTCCTTTTATATGATAAGAGACAACATTTTTATAGTGAAAAAGAAGACTTCGACACACCACATCATATCCTATTTTAGGCAAGTTAACAATTAAGATTTTCAGAAAATCAAGACAAATTTAGAAACTCAAAAGGGTACTTTTTTTGTTTGAAAAATCAATAATCAGAGATTAACAAGTATAAAATTAGGGGTTTCCATTTTAACATGTTTTAAAATTAGGAACATCATAAATTTTGCCTCTACTTTCAGTACTTGTCATGTTAAGATACTAGATGTATGTGTATTGCCAATAGTCTTTTTCAGTTTTATGTCCATCACTACTTGTAATGTCAAGGTACTAGATTTACTGCATCTTTCCTTTGATTTCCACATCATAAAGTTTCAGTAGATTAATTTTTCTAGCTATGACGGCTTCAAGATAATCTCCTTGACCCCTTAAGTGTAACAACAGATCGGAACAATGCCATGATATACAATTATCACAGTTAACATTACAAACTAAAACAACCATGAGAGAGTCCCTATTAGATGAATTATAGTTGAATCACTTCAAAATTACAATATGGGATCAAGGCTTGACGGTTTCATACTAACACAAAACTTTGCTTCTAAACTGACCAACTAACATTATTACTATTTGTATTGGTGAATGTAAATTAGGGATAGTTTTGTTGCTAGTTAGAAATGTAAACTATTCATGTAGTAAAACCAGCATATCTAGTATCATGTTTGGTAGCATTTTAGTTGCCCTGTATGAAATTTCACACACCAACTTTGATGTTTTGCTACTGGATTACAATCTCGCATAACTAATGCTTACTTACAATAGAATGTATGTGTTATTTATGTAGTAGAAAATGAATAACTAATTCATTCAAAACTAAATTGTTGCGTTACTAATACATACATAACTCTAACCAGCAACCAAATGAACCTTTAATGCTACAAGTGTTCGAATTACAGTTACATTCTGGTAATTGCAACTTCAAAATTGCAGTTTAAACAAAAGGTCTTCTTTAATACTTACATTCCACAAGATGTGACAATTTTCAAAAGGATAAACATAAAAGCTACAAGGAGACAAAAAAAAAATCAATTAGGTGTCGTTAAAATTACCAAATAGTGTCGTTTTGAGACTTCCGAAGAGCAAGGCGAGTCCAAGCTACAACCTTTCCGAAGTTGAGATGCTTAATTTGGACGGACACTGCAAAATTACCAATAAGGTGCACTGAACTACAAAGTTTCTTCTTCCGCTGTGTTGAAGAAGGTCATGGGTGTAGAGAAACCCTAGCATACGAAACGTGGTGGTAAATAACATAATATGAAGACTATCGAAAGCGAAACTTACACCAAATAGTTTTGAGAAAATATATCAATTAGAAAGAAAAATGAGTAATAAGGGATGATATTACCCGATTCATGCTCGTTTGATTTCGAATTATGCATATTTGGTGAGGTTCGATTTCTGACACTTCTCTTTGATATATTCTCATTCATCGCCATACATAAACGGACTGAGTGAGAGATACGAAAAAGAGAAGAAATCAATAAATATCCGGCGAGATTAGTGGAGCAATGATAAGAAAAGAGATTAAACTAAGGATTTTCCGTGAAGGAGATGGCGTATGTATCTTGGTGGCGGCTAGGAATAGGGAAATCGGTTTTGATTTTAGGAGATAGGGTTTGGGGGGGACTTAACTAAAACAAAATGAATGGGTGAGATTTTTCAGTGAAATGGGTTCTCTTATCTTAGAGTTTGGTTAAATTTGGGCTTAAAATAATTAAAATAATATTTATGACATGACCAAAACTATTTTGAGCTATTATAAAATAAAGTTAAATTCACTTATAAAATTATGAGAATAATAATAACATGTGTAGTTAGTTATAATATTAAAATATTAAACAGTTTGTGATCATGTAAAATGATCAAAAATATTTGAAGTAAAATAACAACTTACAAGAAGGTCAAAATTAGATGTCAATAGATAAAATTAATAAAAATTATTTCATTTTTCCTTTTAAATTTTTTTGAAAGTATAAATATTGTAAACTTTCAAAAAAGTTCCTCCATTAGTAATCGTGCAATTGATGGATAAGATCATAAATAAAGTGTATTAAAAGAATTAAAAGGTAAATTAATAAAAAAAAATTCTTTCTATTTATTACTATTACTTAATGTAGGTAGGTACATGGGAAAATGGATAAATAATAATAATAATAATAATAATAATAATAATAATATGGAACAGAGAAAGTATTTTTATAAACATCATTAACATTTATTTTTATATTTCAAAAAGATGATAAAACATGTCACTAAATTACTTATTTGTTTCGTATGTGGGATAAATGTTAAAAGACATGAAATTACTCCAAGTCCTTATAAACACTTATTTAAAACATGCTTAGATTTATGTAATTAATCTGAATATTTATTTTCAAAAATAATATCTTTGTAACCATAAATAAATAAAACATAACTTACAAACTAATTAGAGTTAAACATACTAAAATATCTTGCAATCTACGAAATCATTCAAACTAAAATAAGAATTTTATTTACAACAACTTAAATTTACATACAAAATCATTTTAAAAAATCACAATATAATATTTAAGGGCAACAACGGAAAAATACCACAACAAATCAACTTTTAGTGGCGACAGAAGAGCTGCCACAAACAAATCCACTTTTAGTGGCGATATGAAAGCTGCGACAACAAATGGCGACAGAGTTGCTACAAGTATTCTTTAGATGCGACATAATAGAAATCGCCACTAATACTTTTTCAGCCAAACTTTAATTTAAACTTTTGGTACGAATTAGTAGCGATTGTTACTAAGTCGCCACTATATGTGTTATATTCAGTGGCAATCATATGGGCCGCTCCTAAAACTATTATCTTTTGTGGCAACTATCTCAAGTCGCCACAAAACCCCATACTTTTATGACAACTATAAATGTCGCCACAAAAAGTCGTCACAATAAATCATATTTCTTGTAGTGTCGACCTGTACATGTTTTTTTTTTTTAATATTGGTAATACATTTGATCACATATTTGCACTATAGTTTTAAGAGTATAATCATATGATCAAATACATATCTGATATACCTATAATATATAACATGATTAAAAAGTATTTAATTGTTTCAGATGCAAGTATAATACTTTTTTGAATACATAGATATTTTTTCTTTTGAATACATAGATATATAATAGACTTATAATGTATGTAAGATCAAATACGCTCACAATACTGCTGTTTGGAAGATGACGTTTTGTTATGGACTTATGGCCTGAAAAATGAATCTTGAAATTCTTCTTCTTTTACAGCAATTTTTCGAGTGATCTTTTAATTCTCTTCTCAATGACTAGATCCTTCTTGCACCGCTCTTCAAATCTAAGCATTCAACAGAAGACTGGAGAGAGTTCGGCATCAAAATAGATGCTTCTTGATAGAGGCGTATTCAAGATTTTGGCAAGATGAGTGTACAATTACAAAAAAAATACATCTTCAATATAAATTTGATCGGTTTGACTCTTAGGTTCTTAATATGAACCATTTAAATTTTAAAAATTACAGGTCCAAAATATATAATACTATTAGTTTTAAACTTTAATATACACATTTGATTTAACTATATAAAAATTTTACAGTGCTAAAATTTTTGGAAAATTTCAATGTAACACACTTGAAAATTTTGAAAGATTAAAGAAAAATAACAAGAGAAAAATTAGTTGCAACGCCAAAAGTGTAACCGATAACCACTTGGAGAGGTGTTACTCAAAAGGACAAGATAGATATAAGACTTAAATTTTTATCCTCACTTAGAGAGGTACACCCAATCGTCATCGTATTATTATATGATACTTTGAACATGGGTTCACACATCTATATTTAAATATTTTTTTTAAATATAACATTATTATATATGATCTAGAGAGGGGAGCATGGGTTCACATGAACCCACAACATCCCCTTAGATACGCCCCTGCTTCTTGAACCCTAAACACTAAAAGGAATCTTCTTTAAAAAACACATACCAAAATGGATTAGCTAACTATAACTACTATCTTTTAACATTGTTATCTCCATTAACTCCCAATTCATCCAAAACAATATTACATCAACTTTAAAGGTAGTTCGTCCACAAATGAGCGAACTACAATTCTTTTTATTTCTTTCTCAATTTTAAATGTACTGTGAAGCCTTTTTAATACATAAAATCATGACTTTTTTCAATAATAAAAATAAAATAAAAAACTTGAGAATTTTTTCATAAAATAAATTTTATTATTTGCTTAAAATAATAGTAGTAAAAACCTTTGGTGCTATTCAATAATTATTCCGTAAATTGTTATGTGACCATCTATTTCACTTTGTACATGATTGAGAGTATGATTCACTAGCTATGCATACGTGTGTTTTCACTTTTGTGGGTAGATTCTTAGTGGTGGATCAGGTGTACCGATCCTGCGATGTTCTCTTGGTAGAATGTGGGAATCATTGGGTCCAATTCTATTGTTCTTAAGGGTAATTTACAATCGCAATTGCTAAATCTAGCATTTCGATAGTGTTGTTAGGGGGTTTGTATGCTTGGACATATCCCTCGATGAGTATCTGTTGTCTAAAGACCAATTTTTTGTAACTTAAGCTCATGGAAATTTATGTTAGGTGATGGAGATAATGATAAGAACTATGATTGTTGGATATTATGAGTGTGCATTGGTTGGTTCAGGTTCACTTCTAATTGTAGCGAGTGGAATTTTATCATGCTTAAGTGTTAAAGAATTTGTCCGGATGATTGTGTTAAGGTCCTTGATAACATGTTGTGGACGTGTGTACGATTAACTTTGGTGGTTGTTGGGAATCGCTTTTGTTGTTAGTTAAGTTTAAATACAATAATATTTATCACTCGAGTATTGAGATGACTTCATTGAGGCATTATATGGGAGGATGTGTAGGTATTCAATTGGTTTGTGTGAGGTTGGAGGTGTGAAACCCTTAGGGGTTGATTTGGTGAAAGATGCCCAAGATAAGGTGAGAAGCATCCAATCTAAACTTCTAGCAGTCCATAGTCGACGGAAAAAGTATGCAAACCGTAAGGTGAGGATATGGCCTTTCAGGATGGTGAACAAGTTCTTTTAAAGGTGTCACCCATAAAGGGGGTAATAAGATTCAATAAGAAGGGCAAGCTTAGTCATTGATATATTGGTCTCTTTTTTAGATTCTTGACTGTGTAGGGTCAGTGACTTATAGATTGGCCTTACCCCCTAGCTTATTTAGAGTTCATCCAGTGTTTTATGTGTTTATGTTGAAGAAGTATCATAGGGACGGATATTACATCATAAAGTGGGACTCAGTGTGGTTAGACAAAGACCTTCAGTATGAGGAGGAATTGATTGCAATTCTTGATCGTGATGTCCGGAAGCTGAGGACCAAGGAAATAAAGTTCATGGAAGTTCAATGGAAGCCTCGTCCAGTTGAGAAAGCTACTTGGGAAATCGAGAAGGACATGCAAGACAAATATCCCCAGCTATTCGTCGATTCAGGTACTACTCTACTCTCACTTTAGCCCATTTTTCCTAGTTTTTCACTCGGGGACGAATTATGGGTAAATTGGTATCTATTGTAACGACCTGTCACCGTCATTATTGAAAAGCCAATAGAGAAATATTTTGGGCCAAAAAATGTTTTGGTAGTAACTTGAGAATTCCTGGCCTTGTTTAGATTTGGATGAAATCGGAGTCAGTTAGGTCTAGGAAGATCTAGTAGCGAATGAGAGATCTAATAATGGATTTGGTTACATGAGGGAATAGCTAAGACGTTAAGGAATCCGTACAACTTTATGGATTCAAATTGGGGGAGTAGAACTCCTGAAACTGAAGGTGTGTTATGAAATGGGGGTTTGAAACTCTTAATTTGACTCTCTGTTTCCATGAAAGCTGCCAGGGCAAAATTATTCCCACCAGGGGGGCCGCTGTAGTGGAATAGGGTCCACCATAGCGGGACAGACGCGACTTAAGTCAGAAATAAACCCCAAAAACGTCATTATTCTGCAAACTTCATTCTTAAGAGTTAGGAGACAACTCCAGGCATTTCTTGATTGTTGTCCACTGCTATTGATGCAAAAGATAAGATTCTTTCTCCCCTCATCTATTTTCGATCCGTAGAACTTAGATTCTTGGTTATTAATTATTGGGGGAGGATTTTTATACTGGAATTGATGGTGGGAAAAAGCACTAGCTGCACCTTAGGATCAGGGGTTTGCACTAGGCCTCGTTTATTGATCCTCACGTAATATTGATTATTTGTAGACCAAGAACAAGCGGAAAGAATCTGAAAAAGGAAGGATCAAGTTTCTTAGGAGGGTTGAAGTTTTGTTCGAGGTAGGTGATGGTTGTGATTTTATGTTTGTGTGATTTATGTTAGTAATTTCTCCATTATAATGCATGTATGTATGTTAATGTTGCTCTATTGATCACACTAATCCTAAATGAGTATGAACGAATGATTGTATGCGATGAATCAACACTTGATTGTATTATTATAAGAATGTACATTGTGATTGTGGCTTGTTGAATGGAACAGGTGTCACGTACCGACATACATATTGAAACGGGTGTCACGATCCAACACACTAACTTGGAACGACTGTCACGATCCAACAGACTAACTTGGAACGAGTGTCACGATCCGGCACACTAACAGTTTGGGTATGGAATCCATGAGAGAACCATTGACTTGTCATATAAATGTATTATTGAGAATGTGGAATTGTACATCGATCCTGAAATGATGTCTGATATTGTATATGTTCGGTGTATGCCTGTTTTATTATGTTGTGATTACTTGTATATGTTTCACTTATTGGGATAGCCATGTGATCCTACTAGTACACTGTGGTTGTGTACTGATACTGCACTTGGTCTTTCTTTGTTGAGTAAAGGGCATCTTTAGGCAGCTACTGACAGACCTCGTCTAGGAGATCAGTGATCCATCGAATTCAAGGGTGAGCCAGTTCTTTCAGGCTGCCATGAGTTCTCGTTATGTTTAGTCCATTTCTATTCATACTTAGACTAGTACTTTAGATATTCTTATGTTTAGTTTGGGGTTGCACTCATCTCCTTAGACTTGTCGTTAGTAGATGTTTTGGTACATTGGCTTTCAGGTTCTAAGCATTATTTCCGCAATTGTTTTGTTAGACTTTCGGAGTTTATGGAAACTCATTATTTTTCCTTTAGACATTTAAACCTGGTGTCGTATCTTTAAATGCTTAGTTTCGTTAATTTGGTTAGTTGGGTTGTAGTAACGGTCTCCCACCGGAGGGTTAGTGTGGGTGCCAATCACGACGATCTGGGTCGTGACACAATTGGATACAAATTGGATATTAGCAGTAATCAGTTTTAGATTGAGATTTTAGTTTGAAAAAAAATTGCATATACAAAGTAATAAGAATTAAATATCTTAAAATTCTATTTAGATACCAATTCCATACATTGTTATAATTAGGTTTTAAAAATGGATATCAATTTGATACAATGTTAATTAGTTTAGATTGACTTACACAATCGAAATCTTAATCATATTTTGTATTTTCAGCTGAATACCAATTTGATACAAATAGACTTAGTTTTCCTAGTTGGATATCAATTAAATACCAATTGGATACAAATAGACTTAAATTTTCCAGTTGGATACCAATTTGATACCAATTGGATACAAATAGCATATATTTGTATTTTCATATTGATGCCAATTAGATACCAATTACATACAATTTAACTTAATAATTCCAATTGGATACCAAATGGCTACCAATTGCCTACACTATTGGACTTAATTTTTTTCAAGTGGATACCAATTGAATATCATATGGATACTAAATGGTTACCACCAGCAATTTAAATTTTTTAGTCTACATTTGAAAATCACTACATACACATAGGAGTAAGTAGTACACAAAAAAAATATTTTGAAAATCAGAATTCTCTAAGTTAAAAGATCAATATATTCAAACGAATGTGTTTGACGTAATTAAACAACTAAATTACATTAAAAAAAATTATGACTAATTTTAGCAGGATAATTTGAACATGTCTTTTTGTTGTGTCTCTCCCGACGACATGTGTTGCACGTAACTTTAGATCTCTTGAATTTCACATCAGCAGATCCTTCTAGCGTTCAAGTTGTGGTCTTTCTACCTTTCTTTTAGAAATAGGCTACAACAATTTAGCCGACGAGACATAATTTGATATATCTCATATACTATTGCATGGAAGAGGTTCAACAAGTATTGCACATGTCTTCAAAATATTTCAAGCTATAAAAGAGAGAGCAATCAGTTGAAATCAAAATTGAATACTATTCAAATCAACTAAATCTAACAAAATTGCATAAAATTATTGATATATACAATACAAAAACACATTCTAAATTAACACTAACCTGGACATTTCTATACCAAATTCATACCAAGAAGAGTATCAAATTCAAAATAAACATTAACCTGAGCATTTGAAATAAACACTAACATGAACATTTTTATACACATTTCATACCAAGCCTAAACACTAGTTCATACAGTAATCTTACCAAGAAGAATACCAAATTTAAACAAGTTAATTGTAAACATTCTTTAATTATAAACTAAAAGTATATCAATTCCATTGCAACAATAACATTATTACTATTTCATACACTGTCATTTATCAAGAAAATAGTATACTCAAATCATTCAAATATAATTCCAAAATCGCACACACCCATGGTATAAACAGTATACCAATTACAAAAAAAATTTATATATTTTCTTTTTTAACCAAATACCTTAAATTAAAAAAAAAATCATACCAAAATTTATTCCAATTTCAAAAAATTATTATGTAATCTGAACAAAAGAATGTTCATACAAAAAACATCACAATTTAAATCTATTATACACAAACAAAATCATAAAATTTCCTTTACATTTTCATTGTTCTTAGTTTCTTTTTTTTACGTTTCAGTAATATAAAAATATATACAAATAATAAATCGCAATGAATACTAACCTGAAAGATCCCATCTATCACCATCTGTCCATTACAACAAAATGAAGATTATTGAACCAAAACTAATTGGAAGTAGTCGTGAATGACGACAATTATGGAAAAAAATTAGAAGAGAGAAACGTTTGAACAAAATAAGAAAATCTGCTTTTTGAAATACTCTTAATTGATTTGAGATAAAAAAGAAAAACAAATATTCCTATTTTGTTTTGAATCTCCTAAATTTATGGCAATTATTAATTATCATTATTGTATTCAAATTTATTACTATAACTATATCCTGCCAAACTCAAAAAAAATGAAAAAACTTTTGACATACCATGCTTATCTTGAAAAGCTCACTGAGCAATTTGACTTCCCAACCTAGCTACTCTAGGTTGGGGGGTCAAAAGTATATATATGCTTTGTTTAAATAGGGCCTTAAGTGAATCAGACTAATCACATGTTCATCTTCTTCTATTTGCAGGTACACACACTTGAGGATCAAGACTAGGATCTCTATTTTTTTACCTTTTATTACTTTTTAAAAATCGATTTTTACTATTATTTTAAAGCTTTTTTTAAAAAATAAATGTTAGAACCTAAAATTTTTTATGGCTACAACTTGAAATAATTATTATACTGTCATAACTTGAAATTATTAGTCATATACAGTGTTTTCAAAAACGTTTTTGGGGCGAGTCCTAGGGCGAGTCTCGGGGCGGGGCGTACCAAAAACGCTCTGGGGCATAAATTAAAGACGTAGATCCATAAGACATAAGTCCTAAAATTTGAGGCGTAAGCCCCAAGCATAAAAACGTAAGTCCTGGGCGTAAAACCGTATGCCCGGGCATTTTTAATATATTTTTTAAAACTTTTTTTGCTTTAAATAATATTTTTATTATTGGTGTAATGATATTCTCAAATAGTAATTATAATACTTTTTTTCTTCATTATTGATTATTAATACTTATCTCAAATAAAAATCATAAATAATTGAAAGGTTTACTTTTGCTTATTTTATTAGTAATACAATTATAAAATTGAATATACATGAGACTACCCCCGTAGATCCATTGGACTTACGCCCCATGTCTCAGGGCTTATACCTCGCCCTGTATTGTACAAAACGACTCGTCTCACGCCCCCGCCTTTTAAAACACTGGTCTTACATATGTCATTTATAAAATTTTCACTACAAAAAAATACATCTTAAATATAAATTTGATCGGTTTGACTTTTAGGTTCTTAATATGAACCATTTAAATTTTAAAAGTTACAGGTCCAAAATATATAATACTATTAGTTTTAAATTTTAATATACACATTTGATTAACTATATTAAAAAATTTACAGCGCTAAATTTTTTAGAAAATTTCAATGTAACACACTTGAAAATTTTGAAAGATTAAAGAAAAATAACAAGAGAAAAATTAGTTGCAACATGAAAAGTGTAACCGATAACCACTTGGAGAGGTGTTACTCAAAAGGACAAGATAGATATAAGAATTAAATTTTTATCCTCACTTAGAGAGGTGGACCCAATCGTCGTCGTATTATTATATGATACTTTAAACGTGGATTCACACATCTATATTAAAAAAAATAAATTAAAATATAACACTATTATATATGATCTAGAGAGGGGAGCATGGGTTCACGTGAACCCACAAAATCCCCTCTAGATACGCCCCTGCTTCTTGAACCCTAAACACTAAAAGGAATCATCTTTAAAAACACATACCACAATGGATAGGTGAACTATAACTACTATCTTTTAACATTGTTTTCTCCGTTAACTCTCAATTCATCCAAAATAATATTACATCAACTTTAAAGGTAGTTCGCCCACAAATGAGCGAACTACAATTCTTTTTATTTCTTTCTCAATTTTAAGTGTACTGTGAAGTCTTTTTAATACATAAAATCGTGACTTTTTTCAATAATAAAAATATTTTAAAAACTTGAGAATTTTTTCATAAAATAAATTTTACGGAAAAGGGCCTAAAATACCTTTAAACTATTGAAAATGGTACAAAACTACCCTCCATCAACCTATTGGCTCCCAAATACCCCTAACATCCACCTATTGGCTCCCAAATACCCCTGACATCCATTTATTGGCTCCCAAATACCCTTTCATCCACCTTTGGGTCCAATCTTGACCATTTTTATAGCGGATTATCATTTAAATAATTTTTTTAAAATACTTGGCGACCATCTATTGACTATAATTTAATTACTTAAATTAATTTACAAACTCATCCATTATACTCGATCCAAATTGAGTACACTTGACTCAAGTTAATTATACCTGACTCAAATTACATTTACTCCACCGATTAAAACAAATACACCCTTTATTCCCAACATTTCACTTCCTCTTTCAACCTTACTTCCCCAATATATTTGCTTACAATCTAAAAAAAACACTATCTAAATACACTCATGTCTCACCATAAAAAATTATGAGTGTTTTGGTAATTTCTTATGGTGATACATGTGTGTATTTAAGTATTATTTTTCAAGATTGTTGGCGAATATATTGGGGAAGAAGGTTGATAGATGAAGTGAAATGTTGGGAATGAAGGGTGTATTTGTTTTAATCGGTGGGTAAATATAATTTGGGACGCGTGTAATTAACTAATTTGGGTCGGGCCTAAGTAATTTGGGTCGTGTATAATTAATAATGAGTGATTTTGTAAATTAATTTAAGTAATTAAATTGTATATATCCAATATTTGGTCACCACGTACTTCAAAAAAATATTTAAATAATAATCTGTTATAAAAGTGATCAATATTGGACCCAAAGATGGATGACAGGGGTATTTGGGAGCCAATAGGTGTATGGCAGGGATACTTGGGAGCTAATAGGTGGATGGAGGGTAATTTTGTACCATTTCCAATAGTTCGAGGGTATTTTAGGCCCTTTTCCGTAAATTTTATTATTTGCTTACAATAATAGTATTGAGGTCGACGAGGACAACGATTCCTCTTATTTCTAGTTTCTCTACATAAACTACATTGTTGTGGCATGCGATTTGGAGCAATGTTCATTTCATTTCTACGATGCCTAGTACAGTTGACTCTGGAAATTCTCAATATTGTGTATTACAAATAAATTGAATGGAAAAGGTGGCCAATAGGACTTATCGCTCAATGAAAAATTGCAGTTTCAAGAGCAATACTCGATTGCAATTTCAATTGAGTAATCTTTTTTTTTTTTTTAAATATAATTTATTTGGTGTCTGAACCCAAGCTATGGTAACGGTTACTGGGATTGATGATACCCATATCTTAACTACAATTAGTTCTTGTGTAGGGTAAATTAAGAGCCCGTTTTGACTAACTTAAAAAAAGTAGTTTTGAAGTTAAAAATAAAAAGTCAAACTTAAATAACTTTTAGATCAAAAAATAAAATGTTGAGGGAGACCTACTTTTGATTTTTAATTTATTTTTAAGTCATTTTAAACTTATTTTAAGTTATTTTTAATCTCATCAAACACTTCCTAACTTATTTTAAGTTATATTTTACTTATTTTGAGTTATTTTATATTTGTCAAACACTTTCAAAAATAAAAAACTGACTTAAAAGGAAGTTTGATCATCTTTTAAGTCAATCCAAACACCCTCTAAATCTAGCACCATTAAAGTTTGTTTCAATTATAAAAGTGAATACACGTTTTCAATCAGTGGCGGATCCAGGATTTGAAGGTTATGGGTGCTCACTTCCTTTAGCGTAGAAGAAAAAAAAAAAAAAACATATAGCAGTGAGAAGAAAAAAAAAACATATAGCAGTGTGGGACTCGAACCCTCACACTTGAGGTCGTCAGCGCAAGCTTTACGTTGCATCTGAGAACCAAAGCGCCCATCAAACTTTTAGATTAATGGATGCTCAAGAATTAATTATATCAACTTTTCAATATTTTCAATGAACATATACAAATTTCTGTAGGAGTCAATGGATGCTCGAGCACCCGATACCCTCAACGTGGGTCCGCCCCTGTTTTCAATATTATCAAATTTCATTGCTATGTATGTATATTCAGTCTTTCGAATTCCAAAGAGACAGAAGACCCACCCAAAACACACACTCTAAACGAAATCTAACATACGATGAGTCTTCAATTAATTTAACCACCACGTTCCATTCTCATGTCAAAGTAGTACAAATACATTCCTATATTACGTGGCCCAATCACACCCCTCCACATAAAGAATAATCTTGTGGATATGCCCTTCATAATCTTTTGTGACTAGTTACTCACTTTTCTTTAAAAAAAAACAGATAAAAAGCAAAAGGGCATTCCATCTCTTCTCTTTTACTATATACTCACTAGTCAATACAAAGAATAATTTATCACATTCTTTTAACTCTGCTTCGAATATTCCCTTTTTTAGTTCCTCCGCAGCATATACCTTTATTATTACTACTAGTATTGTTTCTCTAAACCTATATATTATCTTAATTGATTTAGTTTTTACTTGAACAAAAAAATGCAAGTTTTTCGTAAAATGAAGAGAGTCACTGTCCCGTTTGACGATAAGACGACGAAAGGTCGGATCATTGGACGTGGCCAACAAGCTGATCAAATCAGTTACCACGCCGATGATGATGCTCTCGTTTTTGGTTTGCCGGATGGTGTTGCAGAGAACGATTCAGCTTTTGATCACACGCAAGTATCAATGTACGATTCGAGAGAAGTGATTGAAGATGTGCCAATACCGGTCTTCTGTAATATCGATTTGGATTTATTCCAGAATTCTCTGTCGACTACGGTTACCAAGGCTTTGGAATTGTTTTCCTTTCTAAAGTCTAATAAGCCGATACTCCAGCAAAATGTAATGAAATATCTTAGGGATTTTGGTTATAATTCCGCTATATGCAAGACAAAATGGGAGAGTTCAAGTGGATCAGTTAAGGGCGGAAATTACGAATTCATTGATGTAATTAGATCGGATTCCTCCAATCAAATGATTACTCGTTACATCATCGACCTTGATTTTGCAGCAGAGTTCGAGATAGCAAGGCCTACGAATCACTACAATTGGATGTTGCAATCATTGCGGAAGGTTTTTGTAGGCAAAAGTGAAGAATTAAAGCAGATATTGAAGGTAATGAGCGAGGCTGTTAGGCGATCGTTGAGAAGCAAAGAGCTCCATATTCCTCCGTGGAGAAAACACGGCTTCATGCAAAACAAGTGGTTAGGTGCTTACAAAAGGACAACCAATATCCTGCCGTCTCTAAACTTACCGCCGTTGAAACAGACTGATGTTGTTCAGTGTTGCTCTGTTGGGTTTAATGCTGCTGTTAACTGCTATTAACTCTTCCCGCAACAACTCGTTTGTACTTGGATGATAGCTACAATATGTGAAAATTACTAATCAATATTTTTACTTCAAATGCTTATCTTATTCCATCCCATTTGATACTTCTATTTTATTTTATCTTTACTATAATTAAAAAAGGGCAAAGGGTCAAATATGCCCCTAAACTATTCGAAAAGGTCTAGATATACCCTACGTTTAAAGTTTGGATCACTCATGCCCTCGTCATCCAACTTTTCGTCTAAATAAACCCTTATGGGCGTTAGTTAGCATGCTGGACATATTCAACTCATTTTCCATTTCTTTAAATATCACATGGAATTGTCATGTCATTTTGATTTTACCACATGACATTTATATGAAAATGGAAAGGGATCAATTATGCCCCTAAAAAATTCGAACCCATGAACACCTAATCCGACCCAAAAGTTTAAAAATCTATTTTTTAACTACCATGTCAAAGTCATTTTATTGGAGTGTACTAATTTGATGAGAAATGTCCTTTTGTGATCATTAGGAAAAAGTTAAAGCTCTTATCCAATTCAGGTGGTAACTGGAGTCTGGAGAACCTATTGATCAAAGAGTATGAATTTCAAAATGTCAATCAGATGGTCCCAATATTATACTTACTAAACTTAAAAATAGTAGATTGAAAAAATAAATTAAAATGGTGGATAAGATCCAAATAGATTTTTTTAATTTTTTTTTGAAGAGATAGGAAGTGAAGGGGTGTGGGAGGGGCGTGTGGGAAGGGAGTGTAGAGAGTAGATGTCTAACTTTTTTTTATTTTAAATTTAATATGAAATTCAAAATTAAATCGATCATGTGAGCTTATATATTAAGTAATTTCAAATTATTTTAACGGTAAAGGGCCTAAAGTGCCCTTAAACTATGAGATTTGGTACAATAGTGTCCTCCATCCACCTTATGACTATAATCCGTCAGACATAAATGTATTTTTGAGCCAAAAGGTTGACATCAAGGGTATTTGGGGCCGAAAGGTGGATGGATGGTAGTTTTGTACCAAATCAAATAGTTGAGGGGCATTTTAGGCCCTTCTCCATATAAAATAAATATAAGACTCCTCCAACAATTTAATGCGACAACATAATAATGTAACTTTACATAACTCTCATAATATATATATATTACTAACATGAAAAGCACTATACAAGTGCAACACAAAGAGAAATAGAGTTCTTCTTTTAGGCTTTGATGTTTTGTATAATATGAAATTGTGAACTCAAAGTTGAAGTGTAAAATTGAAGGCTAAAGGGCAAATGCAGTAATTAGTAAAGTAGTGAGATTAATATTTAATATTTATGTAGGTGTAAAGTAGTAAACTACTACAATCTTAATGAGTTATTAGTTTACCCTATAACTCAATATTAAAAAATCAAAACCAAATCAATAATTCGATAATTTTTTTTAATAAATCATTAAAACTCGTTACCAATAACAAATCACAACATTTTTTTCGAGTCGATGTATCGATCAACTCCATTTTACACCCCCCCCCCCCAGCAGTTCCTATTTAAACTGAGGCTACCATTTTAGCTTTTAAATAATTGCTTGTCAAATATATGGTGATTTTTTGCTATAATTTTTATTATTATTATAATTTTATTAATTTCGACATTTAGGTTTAAAAAACTTATTTTTGAAATAAAGTTTTAACAGTCAAATAGGCTTTTTATTTTAAAATTTGTGTTTTTTTCCGCTTGATATTCAGAGTCCATATTAGAGTCCCAACTAAATTTGAATCACGCATTGCAGAATTCATTAGGGGTGATGCTTCCAACATGATTTTCTTTTTAATAAGGCTCAAAAACAAGACTTGTGATTAAGGATGAAATAGTCTCATGACTGCACCACAGTCCACGAGATGTTAGAGCTCATATATATGTTGAAGTACTGGTAATAGTTGTGCAGTTCCCTTTCCTTTTCCTTTCCAAGTTAAGATATTACTCCCTCCAAGTTATATTATTTGTCTGCTTTTCTTTATACACGCTCTTAAATATTATAAATAAAAAGATAAGAGATGGACCGTCCCTTCTGTCATTATTATTTATGTGATGATAATTTATTAGGTATTAAATTTAAGAAAAAAGACTTTTTAAAAATTAAATAAAAATAGGTCTAAAGAAATCATAAAAATTATATGTAATTATAAATCATAATAAAATGGATTCTTATTGTTACAAAATATAAAATATATTATATAAAAGGGTAAAAAAATGTCTTTACACTATGCAAAGTTGAACAAAAATATTATCAGTTAATAATTTGGTTCAAAATATCCCTGAAGTCAATAATTTGATTAAAAAATGTGCATATTTTTACTTCTTTCTTTTATCACTATCTAAATTAAAATTAATGATGGAGTAACTATGATCTTATATATATAACATATATCATCAATTAAAAAAGTACATAAAGTTATTTGTTTTCAATTGATAAAATGAGATTTAAAGAAAAAAAAAGTATTCCTACTTATTTATCAGTTAAAATCTCTACATTGTTTTGGTTTGTATTTTTCTTAAGCTGAGGTTCTATCATAAATATGCTCTGTACTCCAAGGTATTGGTAAGGTCTTGGTAAACTTTACTTTTTCCAATCCCCACTTTTGTGGGATTACCCTAAGTATGTTGTTGTTGTTGGCTGTTGTTATTGTTGTTTCTGTTGTTGTTGCCATTTTTTCACCCATTAAGTATCAATTGGGATATTTCTAGACCAAACTATTAGCGACAGAGATATTTTGGATCAAACTATTGACTGTAGAGACATTTTTTGTAACGACCCTTTCTGGTCATATGGTGAAAGATTTGGATCAATGGTGAAAGATTTGCATCAAAAAACTTTGAGTAGTCACTTGAAAATTTTAGGTTAGGCCAGTCTTAGGCAGAATTTGAGTGAGGTGCGGTCTAGGGAAATTCGGAAATGGATTGGGTATTATGTCTAAAATTGGATCATATCTTCTGGTAGTTAAGACATTAAGGAATCCAAGGGCCTTTTGGAAGTGAATTCGGGTATGTAGAACTCTCGATATTAGACTTGACGTGAAGGAGTTAGTTTGGAACATCAAGGTTCAAATGTGTGTTGTGAAACTGAGACTTTGGGGGAGGATTTATGAGTCTCTGCCTCCATGCAAGCCGTTGTAGTGAGTGTCACACCGCTATAGTAAGATAAATTTATTCTCGCTATAGCCGGTGGGACGCTATGTCAATGTTGTTATAGCGGGTCGGGCTGCGATAGCTAGGTTAGTCAGGTTTTTGTGCATAAAAAATCCCAATAACACTTATTTTTTGCAACTCCATTCTTGGGAAAAGGAAGGACGATTTAGGGCAACTTTCCTCAGTTTTTCCAAAAATTCCTTTGGTAAAGGTAAGTTAATTACTTCCCTAAAATGTATTTTGATTCTTAAGCCTTAAAATCTAGAGTGTTACTCTCGGGGGAGGGTTTTGACTCGAACTAATGATGGAAAAAATCCTGATTTTAGTAGAATGATCATGGAATTGGCCTAGGTTAGGATTAAGTAATAATTGAGTCTAATTAGGTCATTGTTCATTAATTATTTTAATTTGATACTATTTTAGAAGAAGAACGAGCCAAGACATTACAAACTCTTGACTTATTCTTGGGGAATGTTTCCACATAGTTGTTTAATGATATAACAGATTTTAGCTTACAGGGACTTAATCTATTGTTGTTTAAATTGTTATGTTGGTTGTTAGTTTCTTTCTTAGTACGGGTTGGTTGGTAATTGGTTCTCCCATCGGAGGGATAGTGTAGATGTCACTCACGACGATCTGGATTATGACATTTTAAGACCACACTATCAATTAAAGACATTTTTGTTCAATTTTATATGATCTAAAAGCATTTTTTAATCCTTTTATGAATATATTAATTTTATTATTATTAATTAAAATAATATCATATAAGTTGAGATAAAAAAATACTTCTATGATGATAATTAAACATAAGAGAGAAGAGTCATTATTCTACTATATATACACTTTAAATATTGCCCCACAAAGAAAATGTTGGTGTGACACTATTTGTTATCCTCTTCGATTCATTTTACTTGTGGTTCTTGTTAAAATTAGATGACTTACTCAATAAATATGGAGAGAAACTAATATGATGCAAAATAGAGTAGTATTTAATCGAATCAAATAATAAATAAAGATAATTTAGTCAAATTACCATTTTTGTTAAATCTTCTTAGAGTCAAAACAAAACATAATAAGAAAAAATTAAATTGACGAGAGTAATATCTTCATTTTATGTGATGGTTCTATGATAAGTTGATGACGTTGCGTATTAACTTTCACTACTAACTATTGCTCGAAAAACGATAGTTAAAATCAATGGATAGAATTGGTATACTCGCCAAAATTGATGCCAAATCATCGTACTCAGGGACAATCGACCTTGTCCGCTGGTTTTGTCAATTTTAAAAACTTATGGATACGGTTGGTTTTTTCAAAAATAGGTTAAGTTTGCAAATTTCTGTTCGACTTTTTGATTTTTGATTTGGTGAGAATGTTAATCTAAATCACACTAAAATAAATTTAGTTTTGTTCAATTTTCCCAATTTCAATTTGATTTGATTTTGGATATAACTAAGTTTAACAAAAAATGATACAGTTTGAGTTAGTTCATTATGATATATGAGATAAATTTTATCTCCAACAATCGCTGCTTGAAGTCAAAATAGAATAAGAAAAGTGACATAGATATTCAATCAATGCATTATTTAAAGCTATATTTATAAAACCTTTAGTTTTAAAACTCAAATTAGCAGTAGTCTTGCAACACCCCATATTACAACAACATTAAAAAATTACAAATAAATTTGAGTCGTTTAACAATCAAAGCTTCTCATGGCACACATGAGACAACATTTCTCGAAGATCTTCTGCTGAAACAAATTGATTGCCTTAGCAATAATCTTCATTTTCACTTAGTGCAATTATCATAAACTACATATGTATATATAGTTTGGGAATTGGGTTTTGGGTCACTCTAAAATTGGACCATATTGACATTGGGCTTGGCTTCACAGTCACAATTAAGTCTATAGAGTTAGTATTACGGTATGCAATAGAATTAAATTCGATTTTTCAGTTTAATCGAATTTAATTAGTTAAAAATTAAAATCGAATTGAATAACTGAATTTGAATTTTAAAATCAAAATCGAGTGATTAAACCAAAAAATCAAAAATAAAATAAAAATTTAGTTCGGTCAGTTATTTTAGTTTGAATAGGAATATGTCCAACCCTACACCTATATGAATGTATTTCTCCTATCAGATACACTAAAGTAGGGAGAGAGGCTGTCAGTTCCTTAGTGTGAGTAAATTCTGATAAATGACACTTAACAAACTACTCACAATTCTCGCAGGCATGGAGATCCAATAAGGAAAGGATCCAAGCAAACAACACCAACATGGAAAGAGATATATTCTGATCCTTACAACTACTACTAGCATGCAGGGGAGTCGACTAACCATTATAGGAAGTCGACTAAAGGAAATTTTAATTCACCCCCCCCCCCCTCTTGACTTTCAATTGGTATCAGAGCAGGTCTCACCATTTAAGTGTTTAACCACACGTGAGCAAAGAGCCGATGGCACACTATAAAATTCATGGTGCTCTACTTCAAGATGGATATTCTTTTTACCGACCACCATACTTCAATGGACAACATTACTCTCACTGGAAAAGACAGATTCAAAATCTTTATCTCTTCAAATGATCACCAAGCATAGATAGTGATCAAGAAGGGCCCAAAGGCTATCCCTGGATTGACTGACAAAGATGACACTGAAAAGCCATTTGATGCTGAATCATTCGATATCACAAAGGAACAATAAGAGGTAATTCAAACTAATGCTAGAGCTATAAGTTTGTTATATTGTGCAGTGAGTGGAGCTGAATATGACAAGATATTGACATGTGAAACTACGAAAGAAATGTGGGACAAACTAGAAGTGACGTATGAAGGACCCACTAAAGTAAAAAAAGCTCGAATTAGTTCACTGGTAAATAAATATGAGTTGTTCAAGATGGCCGAAGATGAAAACGTAGAAGCCATGTTCTCGAGATTTATCTGCGAACTTAAATCTCTTGGAATAGTGTATTCAAATGGACTACAAGTCAGAAAACTTGTTAGAAGTCTTCCTAAAGCTTGGAAAACTAAAGCTACTATTCTTGAAGATGAAAAATCTGAAGAAAATGACATATGATGAACTTCGAGGCAACTTAATGGCCTATGAACATAATCATATTAACAGGTACAACAAAGATGATAAAAAGAAGACGGTGGCATTCACAGCCGATACATCTGAAGTTGGAGAAGAAATTGATGAATATCAAGATGAAGGAATTGGTCTTATAAGCCGGGGAGTAAGACAAATGCTTAGATAGAGAAGACAAAGACCTCAACAAGATCCTAAAAACAGTGAATTCAAGAGATCATGAAATGATGATCGGTGCTATTACTGTGGAAAACCTGGACACGTCAAGCAAAATTATTCAGAACGAAGAAGAAGAAACAATCGAATAAATGAAGATCCAAAAAGCCTTGAAGCCTGGGATCAAGGAGAAACAAACGATGATGATCATGATGAATTTGATAACATATATTTCATGCCACTAGGTTAAACAAGCGAGGTAAGACCTTATAACTGTTTAAATTGTAATGACTTACAAAACTCCTTGGACATGGTTGATGATGAATTACAAAAGGTTATTGATGAATACAGTAAAATTGTTCAACAAAAAGAATGGCAGATTCTTCTTAAAGCAGGTCAGATTGAAGTCAACTTACTAACAAAAGAATTGGAGGAAGTAAAAATGCAGCTGAATAGCATCAGAAAATCTCCCAGCCATGGCTATGGCATCGAAAGCTTGGACATGCAAGCATGCATGCCCTCGAGAAACTATCTAGACTTGAACTGGTCATTGGTCTGCCAAAATTAAAGTTTGAGAAAAATCACATTTGTGATACATGTCAATTAGGTAAGCAAACTCATTCATCTTTTAAAACAAAAGACATTGTAAGTACTTCTAAACCCCTTCAGCTTCTTCACATGGATCTGTTTGGTCTTACTCGAACTGCCAGCATTGGAGGTAAACGATATGCATTCTTAATTGTTGATGACTTCTCAAGGTTTACTTGGGTAATTTTTCTCACTCATAAAAATGAAGCTTTTCTTAACTTTGAAATATTTTGTAGAAGAGTTCAAAGAGAAGAGGTTACTCCACTACAACTATTTACAGTGATCATGGTGGTGAATTCGAAAATAAAGCTTTTGAAGAATTCTGCGCTGAAAATGATTTTTCACAAAATTTCTCTTCACCCAGATCACCTCAGCAAAATGGAGTGGTAAAAAGGAAAAATCGTTCATTACAAGATACACCAAGAACAATGCTACTGATCGAAGTCTTCCTGATTATTTTTGGGCAGAAGCAGTAAGTACTGCTTGTCACATTCTTAACATGTGTCTTATTAGGCCTATACTAAGGAAGACTCCCTATGAACTCTGGAGAGGAAAGAAACCTAACATCAGCTATTTTCATCCCTCTGGATGCAAATGTTTCATCCATAATAATGGTAAGAACAATCTTGAAAAATTTGACCCAAGAACTGACAAAGGTATTTTTCTAGGTTATGCTCCTATTAGCAGGGCCTTTCGAGTTTTTAATAAAAGAACTTTAAGTGTTGAAGAATCTATCCATGTGGTATTTGATGACACTAATCCAAGAATGCAGGAAAGTGAAGCAGGTAAGGATGAAATTGAATCATCCAAACTAGCAGAAGATATTCCAAAAGTGTCCTATGAAAATATCACTGAAGAGCCGGCTACTGCAAAGAGTCACTGAAGAGACGGCTACTCGAGCTAACAAAGTAAATATTCCCAGGGAATGGAGACACAATGCCAGCTATCCTGAAAATTTCATTCTGGGAAAACCAGATGACAAAATCTAGACAAGATCCTCTCTTAAGAAACAAGCTTCATTAGCTCTCATATCTCAAATGGAATCAAAACGAATTAATGAAGCAATGGAAGATGAGTCTTGGATACAAGCAATGAAAGAAGAACTTGATCAATTCGAAAAGAATCAAGTATGGATTCTTATTGAAAGACCTAAGAATTGTTCGAACCAAGTGGGTATTTCGCAACAAATTGGATGAAAATGGAAAAGTTATCCGAAATAAAGCCAGGTTAGTAGCTCAAGGTTACTCATAGCAAGAAGGAGTCAACTATGATGAAACCTTTGCTCCTGTAGCAAGGTTGGAATCTATTCGAATTCTTCCAGCGTTTGCTTTTTTCAATCGTTTCAAACTCTTTCCAATGGACGTTAAAAGTGCCTTTTTAAACGGTTTTATTAAAGAAGAAGTTTTTGTTAAACAACCTCCCGGTTTTGAAAATTCCTCTTGTCCTGATTATATTTTTAAATTATCAAAAGCTCTCTACGGTTTAAAAAAATCCCCAAAAGCTCGGTATGAAAGATTGAGCACATTTCTTATAAAAAATGATTTTCAAAGAGGGAAAATTGATACAACTCTGTTTACAAAAAAATCTGATTCCTGCATTCTTATTGTTAAAATTTATGATGATATTATATTTGGAAGTTCTAATCTTTCTCTTTTTGAGAATTTTTAAAATCTCATGAAAGGTGAATTTGAAATGAGTCTAATGGGAGAGCTCTCATTTTTTCTCGGTCTTCAAATTAAGCAGTCAGAAAAAGGAATTTTTATAAATCAAGGTAAGTATGCAAAAGAGTTGATAAAATGGTTTGGAATGAAAAAAGGTAAAGCCTTTGGAACTCCCATGAGTCCCGCCACCTATCTAGAATCCGAAACAACAGGAAAAGTAGTTGACGAAAAACTTTATCGAGGAATGATTAGGTCTCTATTATATCTCATTGCTAGTCGACCAGACATCATGTTCAGCGTTTTGCAAATGTGCATGATTCCAATTCGCTCCAAAGGAATCACATCTCACTGGTGTGAAACGAATTATTCGATATCTCATTAGAACCTCTGATATGGGGTTATGGTACCCTTTTTCTGAAAGTTTTTGATTTAATTGGATATTCGATGCTGACTTTGCAGGTGATAAAAATGATAGAAAAAGTATTAGTGGAACATGCCAGTTCTTGGGAAAATCCCTTATTTCCTAGCATAGTAAGAAGCAGACCTCCGTTGCTCTCTCAACTACTGAATCTGAATATCTGGCAGTCGAAAGTTGTGGCACTCAACTACTTTGGATGATGCATCAACTCTTGGACTATGATCTATCCTTCAAGGGAGTACCAATTTTTTGTGATAATACCAGTGCCATTAGTCTATCTAAATATACTGTGCATCATTCCAGGGCTAAGAATATAGATATAAAGCATCATTTTATTTATGATCATGTTGAAAATGATGATTTTATGCTTGAATTTGTTGATTCTGAAAATTAGTTAGCCGATATTTTTACAAAACCTTTGCTTGAGGAAATATTTTGTTTCCTTCGAAATTGCCTTGATATTACTTGCTTTAATTAATATTCCTTATTCGTTTAATGTTTTTTTTTGTTTTTGATTTTCTAGATTTTTTCAACCATAATTATGGCCTGCTCCGCCTCTTCCACTTCCCCATCATCTGTCTTTTCCTTTTCTGACTTCTCCCCTTTCCTCTCTTAAATATTTTCCTTTTCCTCCTCTCTTCTTTATTTACTTGTTTGTCTCTTTCCTTTCTTCCTCAACCAATTATGACGAGAACTCGTTCAATGGCCTCCTGGAAAATCGCCTCTCCTTCGAGCTCTTTCGAAGTAGACATCATGTCTCTATCTTCTAATTCGCGGATTTCTCCCTCTCCTTCTTCTTCTAAGAAGAGAGTTTCTTCCTCCAAGCAGAAGTCTCCGAAGAAACCTCACCATCTTGTGACAGGATCCCTCTCTCCAAAGGACATGCACCGATTCTGGGTATCGAACATAAGATGAGGTATGACAATTTCAAAACTCATCCCATTGTTCCAGGCCGTGATATCAATCTCAGTAAGCTAAAGGACTCCGACTGTCTGGTAAGTACTTATCTCATGGTTCAAAAGTTATCTCTGCTCTTTACTCTGTGTGGTCTTTAATTCTTCGAAGAGGTTGTTAGACTTTTTTATGCGAATCTTCGCATATCCTCAGACAGTGGTGAGTTGGAAACACTGGTGTTGGGAAATCGCATCATAGTCAATGACCTCTTCTTTGAAGATGTTTTTGGTACTAAATTTTCTGGTGTGATTCCATATATGAACGAAATATGGCCCGATGACTTTGAAGTCTCTCTAGAAGGTTCCAACAGAGCCGTAGTTGAACCCGACTCTGACCTTTCTGATTTTGGGCCTTTGTCTCTTTGCTTCGAGCATCGCATATTAGCTCATATAGTTACAACCTTTCTCATTCCCAGGAAGGGATCTCTCAGTAATATCTCTACTCGTGATGTGTTTATTCTCTATTGTTTACATAGGAAGTATCGCATCAACTGGGCTGAATGGTTCAAAGAATACATGTGGGAAAGTGTTGAAGACCTTAATCCATCTGCCAGTCTGCCTTATGGACTGCTTATATCCCGAATTTTAGTGGATCGTCTAATGGATCTCTCTATGTTTACACCTATTGTTATTAATGCCACTTATGAATCTCATACTTTTTCAAGTAGGGATATATGCAAGTTAAAAACAAATGGGTCAAAAAGGACTCTGTAAAGGCAAGAGCTGAGACTTCCAAACCAACCAAAATCTCTACAGACTCGGTTACCCTCCTAATGCAGGACAATAATGAGCTTAAAACCAGGATTTTTGGAGTATAACGTGGGTTGGAGACTCTCCACGATGCTATTGAAAAGGTCTTTCACTTACAGAAGGACACTACCACCGATGTCGGTAAACTGTGCATTGCTATGACTGGAATTAATCAGGAAGGGATCTCCACAGTCAACAAATTAATCCGCCAAGTTGACTTTCTCAAAGGCTCGCAATTACAGTTCAGACCTCTTACTCCAGTATCTCACGAAGCGTGGAACGGTCTTACAATTCCTTTTGTGGGAAAGTTATCAACACCCTAAAGTACTTTTTGGGTGATCAACTAACCTCTGTCTTTTGAATGCTTATTTTAACTGCTCGCTTTGGACTTGTTTCAATAGGGGTCTGTCCCTAAAACACTCTTTTGGCTTGTTTCCTGAGGACTATCTTACCTCTGGACTACATTGTTTTAAGCTGTTTTTACCTGTTTCTGTTTATATTTTGTGCCTTGTTCTTTTTTATTATGCCAAAAGGGGAAAAAACTTGCCACCACAATTTTTAAGACAGGGGAACCAAGTTCAAGTTCAACACATTCATAAGGCCCTCAAGGCAGGGGGAGCCACATATACAGGGGGAGCTACACATACAGCCATATCTCAGGGAAGTATCATTGTCTCTCCACACTCTATTTAAAATTGTGAATTAATTGTCATTATCAAAAAAGGGGAGATTGTTAGTTCCTTAGTAAACTCTGATAAATGACACTTAACAAACTACTCATAATTCTCGCAGGCTTGGAGATTCAATAAGGAAAGGATCCAAGCAAACAACACTAACATGGAAAAAGATATATTATGATCCTTACAACTACTACAGAAAGGAAGGGCATAATCAAAGGGATTAAGAATCATTAACAGATGGCCTAATAATGGAAGCAGATCAATCAAGCAAATCGTAATTGATAGGACAAGATCAAGAAATCATAAATCAAGCCAATAATAGAGCCAAGTCACCAAAAGAAGAAATGAAATCAGATCAAGCCAAGAGTTAAGATAAATCCTCCAGCCAAGCACATAATCGAGTCATATCTGTCAAGAAGGAAGGAATGTGATTTACCATGCACATATCTAATATGGACATGGATCAATAAATCGCCTCAATCAAGGGATTCGTCAAATCCTTAATTGAAGAATAACGCCCTTGGGTTTTCCTTACAAGAGCACAAGTCTATTCATATATATATACCTCCCTCAGACTTGGGTGTGAAGTACGCATCTTTACTTGAGCTTATAAGTGTAATCTTCTTTTATCTTTCATAAAGCTTTGTAATCACGTGAGTGACACAATTGAAAAGAAAAGAGAAAGAAAGATTCTGAGTGTAGGTTTACAAGTAGAGGAAGTGTCAAGGTAGAACATCTGATTTGCATATCAGACATAATAAAGTCGCAGAACCTGTACATCCGAAGTTCACTTCAAATCTCTAAAGGAAACCCTTGAAACCCAAGGGGACTGGAAGTAGGCACCACATCGGTGTTCCGAACCATTATAAAACTCTTTGTGTTCTTTACCTACTGCATATTATTATTACTATTTATCTACTCTACTAATGTGCAGGTGAGTCGACTGACGATTACAGGAAGTTGACTGAAGGAAATTTTAATTCACCCCCCCCTCTTGACTTTCAGAGGCGAGCGAGATAGTTTATGTATCCAAGAGACATGTGAATCACACTAGATATATGAGATACTAGATTTTGTATTTGACATATTAGATACAAGAAAAAAGGCGAGCGAGAGAGGAAGGTGGTGAGTGGTGAGTGAGGTAGGAGAGAGATAAGCGAGAGATTCAGATACATGTGAATCCACTCAGATACAGTGTATCTAGAACAAGTTACACATAATTTTGATCCCATATAATCAAGATACATGTATCTGGACGCACAAAGTGCATGTATCTGAAGTCGAAATTTTGGTAAGTTTTGTAATAATGAAAAGTGAAGGGAAGGGAGATAATTTAAAAAAAAAATGATTTGGACTCAAGGTCCTTTATTTATTCGGAAAATTAGCAAATTAGTCACAATCCCTAACATAATTAGTAAAAACATCTACACTTTAAAATAATTATTAAAAATGTCAAAATGTCAATATTTTAGAAAATGATTTGTATCCTAATATAACTATTTTCCTTTCCTTTTATTTCTCAAAACAGTCCCACATTGGATCAATTTCTACACCACTAACCGATAAAAAAGAAAAAAAATACATTTATTATCCATTACCCTTCTTTCTAGGTTTTAACTCAAGTCAATATTCTCTCTCTCTTTCTTCACGTTTTCCCATTTTTTCTCTCATTTATTGTTCAAAAAAAATTAACTCTTCCTTTTTCTCCCAATTTGTTCAAGAAATTTATCAATTAATTCAAGAAATCTCTCAATTGATAAAAGTAATTTCGAAGTCACCAAAATTTTTGTGAGTTTTCTTCTGATTTTGTTTTCATATTCACCAAATATTTTTGTATTTTAAGTTTTATGTATTTCTTATTTTCTATCCTCTTTTCGATTTTTTGAGAGTTTGTTTAAATATTTGAGATTCAGTAGATTGTAGTAATCTACATTAGCATTCATACATCATATATTGTTTGCTTTTTTATACATTCATATTTAATAATTTCAAAATTTTCTTATAGGGTTACTAATGCACAAGTGAATACAGATTCAAATTTAGATTTGGTGAAAACAAAATCAGAAAAAAGGAGCATATCATAAGAAGAAGAAGAAAGAGAGAGTCAAGGTTGCAAAGTTGTATTCACAACAAAATTGTATTCATATTAATTTTTGTTTGTTAATTGTTTTTTTTTTACGCAGCATTTGTAAGAAATACATTGTTTTGTCATGAAATACAATTTTTTTTGTAATACAAATCTTGATTGTTGCTAAGATTGTAAATTTGTATGTTTTGATGATTGGAATACAAATTTGTTGGAATTTTAAGAAAGAATATACGTTTTTGAAAAATATACAAAACCAATATTGTATCCTTTCTGAATGAACACAGATTACATAAGTATATATGGATACAAATATTTTATTCATATTTTTATTTGTGGATACAAATATCATTCTAAATAACTACAAATCCATTTGGTATACCTATTAGAATGAATACAAACTAATAAAGAAATACAAATGTCATTATACAAACTCAAACATGAAAACCATAATGAATACAAATACACATATCATCATATTTGAATGAATACAATCAATTACTTTTGAAATTGTAACTGATGAGAATTTGAAGTGATATGTTCCTTTTTTTAAAATATTTTCCTCATAATTTTCTCCTTTCTGTTATTAAATAATTGTATTCTTTCAACTCAAACAAATAAAAAATACCTAAATCAGAAGAATAACAAACTAAAATATTGACATTTTTAATAAATATCAAAAATGTTGATAAGAGGTCCCATTAAATGCTAAAATATTGACATTTTGAAAATTTTCCTTTATTTATTCAAGTCATTGGGCTCAAAAAGTTCATAACAAAAAACAAACCTGGTCGGCCCAAAAGTGACCAATCATATAAACGATGACATACCCATTGTAATACCATTAGTGGAATTCAGAGAGAATATAATGTATGCACACCTTATTCCTATTATATTTGGGGTAGAGAGAGAATTACGTACATGAAATAAATATAATACACGTGTCATATATATGACATGATATACAAGTGACATACGTAAGACTATTCTCTAACTTCGAAATTCAATATGAAATTCGATTCAAAACATCACCAAATTCGCACCAAGTAGTCTCAAACTTGGGATACAACTTCCACAAGATGTTTCAAAGCTTTTGGTACAATACCAAATCGAAAATGATTCCGATTTCACACACCCAAATTTCAACTTCATAATAATTTGAACAATGACAACTGACTCTGGTTCTACAAACTCCCTAATATGGCAACCAAAAAACGTTAAGGAAATGGGAAAATACATAAGTACCTCCCCAGCCTATGCCCGAAATCACAGAGACACACCTAACCTTTACTAAGGTCCTATTACCCCCTCGAACTTAATTTATCTATAATATTCTACCCCTTTTCGGCCTACGTGGCACTATCCTCGAAAAAAATGTCAACATGCGCTGGGCCCACAAGACAGTGCCACGTAGGCCAAAAAGGGGTAGAATATTACATATAAAATAAGTTCGGGGGGTAATTNGACCTTAGTAAAGGTTAGGTGTGTCTCTGAGATTTCGGGTATAGGCTGGGGGGGTACTTATGCATTTTCCCTAAGGAAATCAAAGAGAGTTTAGAAGAAGGAAGTACAAAACAAACAAGAAAGAGAAGTTTTTTAAAATTCCTAATTTTATGAATTTTGTTAAGAGGTTGAATATATTATATGAAAATTTCGTTATTATATTTGAAAGTGGCATAATAGAAGGTGTTTTATTTCCTATAGCCATCAAGGATCAACAAAAACAACATGCCACTTTGGGATAAATCTATATAGCCCATGAATCTATATAGCAACAAAAACCCATGAATCACATGAATCCTCACGGGTCTATCTAGACTTCTGTCATTATAAAGCCCAATAAAAATTTAATAGGGCTTCTTACCTAACACTACATGTGATCACAACAAAATTTCCAACAAAATGGCTGTGTATGTAATATGTAGGGAAACTTTCAATGAAAGCAAACATTAGGCCTTAAATAGGACTCCTTAAATATAGTTTTACTAATTACAACTCATAAATTATAGATACACTTTGGTTTGCTACATATTTTATTCGTTGTATTTTTTTGTGGATTTTGGAGAAAAAAATATAAATACAAACTGATTTGTATCAAATAAATACATATTAGGGGGAGAGAGGCGATCCCAGATCGAAAGAGGGAGAAGAGAGGCGAGCCAGATCGAGAAGGAGGAGAGAGGATGAACACATGTTGTATTCTTTGTATAACGAATACAATTGATACAAAATACAAATACAATTGATACAAAAATACAGATTTAGTTTTTCAAATACAATTGATAAAAAAATAGGGATAATGCACAAGTAACCCCTAGACTATGACTGAAATCCCAAAGACATACCTTAACTACACTAAGATCCTCCTGGACTCATTTTTTTTGTTTGTAATTTTGTACATCTTTTTGACTTACGTGACATCCAAACATTTCACATGCGCCTCAACTACGTGGAGTCACAGAGTGTGCTACGTAAGCCAAAAGTTGTATAAAATTACAAAACAAATGAGTTCGGGGGGGGGGGGGGGGGGGG
>NC_064288.1:14879173-14946575 GCF_019186545.1 Solanum stenotomum
GGGGGGAGTTTGCTATAAAAACAACATATAGTGGTTTTTTGTAAAATTTTTTTTAACTATAGCCGTTTTCCATAAATATGTTAGCATTTTTGCCTTGTTCCATATTTCTTTTATATTTATAATGTATCGATATTGTATAAATAGGTATATAATATATACATAAGATGTATTGATATTGTATAGATAGTATATAATTGTGTATATATGATATATAACTATTTATCAGAGATGTATATATATTCATCTTCCTCATTGAGCTTAATTTTTTTCAATCCTGACCAACTCAAATCTCATCTAAACAATTCAAAATTTAGGTATGAGCTCCCTTGATGTTTCTAAGTATTTTTATTTTCATGTAGCAATATCCCTTTATTCTTCATTCTATATTTTATTAAAATAAATCCTTTTTATCTTAGAAAGACTTGCAAATAGAAAGAAAATATGTCACTGTATATATAGCAGAGAGTGACACTTTTGAAGATTGACCAATGCACTAAAAAAATAAAATGGTATGAATATTGTTTATTGTATGACAATGCACTTTGAAGTTTTGCCAAAATGGAAAAAATATGCCAATTAACACACTATGAATATGAACTTGTGTCTAAATATAAGGAATGTTTACGATTCAAAACTCTTGTTTTGTTACTTCGATATAAAAAGCTTTCAGCATATCCATGTTGAGACGTATATATACTTTGTTATCATAATATGTGGTACATTTATGATTAATCTTTGATCTTTATTAAAGTAGAGAATTTAATATATTTTTGATGATTTACCGTTTTTGATGTTTAGTGATTATTAAAATGTTCATTGAATCAAAATAACTTAATAATCATTTATTTTTTTAAAAAAAATTCGGCCAAACTTATTGCGTAAGAAGTGCATTGATGTGCAATATTTCTTACTTCAAGGTAGACGAAAAACAAATAACGGTCTAGCCATGGAAGATATATAAAGACTGACGGGACGTTTGGTGTGAAGGATAACATAAAATGTTTTGGGATTAAATTATAGTATTATTTAATTTGTTGTTTGATTGATAAATTCGAAATATTATGTGGTATTCTGATACTATTAATTAGAACCGAGATAAGTTATTTCTTTACTTGGGTGGTATAATAATTCCAGGGGCGTATGCAGATGGTCACTGGATTCATGTGAACTCATGCTCCTCTTCTAAAATTATATATAGTAGTGTTATACTTTTTATAAAATATTTAAATATAGAGATGTGAACCTACACTTGAAGTATCATATAATGCAATGATTATTGGGTGCACCTCTCTAAGTGAGGTTAGAAATTTGAATCTTATATCTATCTTATTTTATTTTTCTTTCTGAATTTGGATAACTTCTCTCTAAATAGTTATTGGCAGCACTTTATATATATAGCTTTAATCTTTCAAAATTTTCAAGCTTGTTACATTGAAAATTCCTAATTATTTTAGCACTGTAATTTTTTAATAATCAAACAAAATGTGTGTGTATATACATATATATACACTATTTGAATAGATAAGAATTAATTTTGGACCTATAATTTTATAATTTTAACAATTTCTAGTGATAAAAATCTAAATGTCAAATCGATCAAATTTATACCTTAGATCTACCTTTCCGTAATAGTGCACCAATCATCTCAAAATCCTGAATACACCTCTGATTATAATCTCATCATCATTTATCATGGAATAAATTTATTAAATGATAAAATTATCCTTCAAACCCTTTAGCTTTTATATTTCACTTTCCTATATCTATGATAATTTTATGACGATTACTTTTAATTTTCTTTTTAGAATCATTTTCGTTTTTTTTTCAAATGAGATTTTTATTACCACTTAGAAGAAGAGTTGCCAAAGGGTGATTATGCCTGACCCTTTGCTACAAGATGTGAAATTCTAGATTGGCAAAAAAGTCTTTCCGCCTACTAAGCAAAATAGAACTAGAGGTGACAAATATAGGTGAAAATTTTTAAAGGGCTTTGAAAATAAGATTCATTTGGGTTAAAGGTCAAACCAAGATTAGTTTACACTATCGATTATATCAATTATATTAACACCTCCAAAATTGACAATAGTTGAATATAAAGAAAATTCATGAGAATTCATACAAAAAAAAAGTAATCAAGCTAAATAAGAGGGAGGTTTTATTTTTAAGAATGAATAACTAAAGCTCTACAAAAAAAATATATACAAAAAGCTAAATAAAGTAGATGATACTTTTGTAAACAAACAACTTATTTTTAAGAAATAGGTAATAAGTATTATTTTTAATACAACAAGCCAAACAGTCAATAAAAAATAATATTAGAATAACTAACTCAATATAACTAATCTCAGTATAACTTATCACAACCTAACTCGTACTATTTTTAAATTCCACACATATGAGTCTAACAATTAATATTCATTCTATTTTTAAATTCCACACATGAGATTGGAAAAAAGATGAAATCACGTCTCAACACATGCACTAGTTGGCTTCTATTTAGAGTTTTTTTTTTTAAAAAAACAAAGAGTCATCCAATGGTTTTGAAATGCTTGGAAGGCGATGAATGGCTCAGCGTGTGGCCCTATGAGTTTCAAACATATTAAAGTTCAAAGGATCAAGTTTGGATAAGTTTTGGCAACACACGAGTTTGTCATGGTGGAAGACGTGTTTTGTCATACAAATCAATTTCTGTCTTTGGAGAATTTCGACTTTATTCATATATAACGTGAACCATGCCAATGTAATTGGATATATCAAGTGGCAACAATTTCAAGCTATGTCACGAGTTCAATAGTAATGACTGCATTTTACATAAGTATTTTATACTTACTAAAAATGTTACAGTCGAATTTCTGTGAGGGCAAGAGCATGCAATCTAATTCTTTTGAAGTTCGTTTACTAGTGATTGATTTAGCAATACGCGAAATAAGTAAAGCGAGATAAAGAGTAAAAACTATAAATTCGAGTGTTCTGATGTATTCACAGGCTCATTCCAAGGATGTGAAACCACTTTGCTATAACAGTTTCTTATATTAAGGATATCTAAAATATATTATTTAATCATTTCGTGTATCATTTTACTTGAATATGTAACATTTTTTTCGGACGAAGGATTGGACACCCTGACCACCATACGGCTACGCCTACTCTAGCCTTAGCTTCGAGGGTAAAGAAAACTTCAGTAAAGAAAAGATCAGCTTATTGCGGAAGGAAACAGTGTGGTGTTGTTGTATTGCTAAAATTCAGAATGTCTTACAAATTTATGAAGTAAATTATTTTTAGGTCAATGTCGAGGCACTAGACAAAAAGGAAGCTCTAATTGAGCCCTAAAGTACTAAAACCAAATAATCAAGGGACACATGGTAATGCCAACTCATATTAATGCCATGCTCTGGACCATATAGGTTCTACCGCACTTCCCCCTTCTGACACTGTCTCCTTTACCTCTTTGTCCACGTCATTGGAGTATGACCTCTCCTCCGACCTTAAGGTGTTTCCAATTTATTTCTTAAAGACCATTTTTAATTCCACTCTATTTTACTCTTTTTTAAATATAATATAACATTTTAAAAAATGTATATTATTTAACATATACTATTTTCATTCCGAATTAATAATATTTTAATTTTTTTTTTCAATTTTCGTCCCTTTACTAGATAATTTGATATTATTATTGATTTTCACTATGAAGAATGCACAAAATTTAAATGATAAAATGAAAATTTTAATTTAAACATACAATACATGACATAATAATTTAAATACAAGATAACAATACAATGCATAACATAATGATTTTTAAAATCACAACAATAATTTAGTAATTCGGTAGGTTGTTTTTAGATTTAACAATATTCGGAAAAAAGATAGTGTATGGTATAGAGAATTGTTGTGTTTGTGATTGCGGTTGTGTTTGTTGATATCTTTTTTCAAATTTTCGTAGTTGTTCTTTAAAATTTAGAATAAAATATAATTTTATACTAAATAAAGAATTTTTAAAAAATAATAATTTTATATTACATGAAAATTATATAGGGTGATTATTTTGAAATAAGAAAGAGCGGATTTATATCATGAAATAAGAAAATGAAATAGAAATAGAAATAATAATATAATATTGAGGAAATAAAAGAAGATTCTATTTTAGAAAGTAAAATAGAGAATTGAGTTGAAGTTGATTATCTGAAAAAATAGAAAATTATATATTTGGAGAGTAAAATAAAGTGTAGAGTTGGAAATGCCCAAATGATGCCCTTTCAAGGAATTGATCTTCTCGTACCTTTGTGCTCACACATGTGAATGCCAAGTATCTTTATCCGATTCTACCCCATACAGTTAGTCTGCCGTTTTTCGATTATGGTGTCAAGCACGACGGGGAGACAGAAAGAAATGAGAAATTTGATGTTTTCTTTACTTCTCTTCCTTCTTTAAATGAGAAAAAGTGATAGTACTATCTCTTATAAACCTTATGACTAAATATTTCATCTATGGCGTACCTCTCTAGACAACACCAAAACCCTTCTCCTATAATGTAACACACTGAAACTTCTAAGCAAAGATTTAAACCATTTCTCGTAAGATATAGATCCAAAACCGGTGATTCCTAATTGAACATAAATGTTAAGATAACTTCTTAAGTGTGGAAAGTGTATCGTATGTGTTTCACGGTCATAAGGGACATCTAGCACTAAGTCGAGTTCAAAGCCTTTCTACCAGCTAAATTTTTTGCAAGAGCTCACGCAAGGATCAACTTCAAACAGCCATATCTCTTAGCATATAAAGGGTTAGGTGACCTATAATAATAGGTTTTTGAGTCTTCTCTCCAACGCATCCAACCACTTGTCTATCCGACTTTTGAGTAAAAAATTATTTTCATTTTACTGGACGAAATGTCAAATTGATCATGCTCTCCGTGTGCCTGGTAGCGTGGGTGCACCACGCCAAGCCATTTTTCCAGTAGTCATGAGGTTAAATTACTCTATTTATTAAGGTAAGTTAGTGGGTCATTAGAAAATTCATCTTGAACGACTTAAGACTTATTTTCTCTCAAATTCTCTCCTCTCCTCCTTCTCCAACACCAAGGTATGTTCCACCCCATGTATCTCAAGTGTTTCCAAAACAATCCTAATCTCTAATAACGAATTCTTAGCAAGACTCTAACATCAAATCTTCCTTCTATATCTAGTAAAAATAAGAACTTATCTCAAGGTTCAAGAAGAGACTTTTGGGGTTTCTCTTCAACGTTAGAGTTTCAATTGGAGTTATTAAAGGTAAGTAGGACTCTCTGAGGAATTCCTTTCATCCTCATGTCCAAAATTCATCAGTTTCATGAATTAAATTCTATAGTTAGGGTTTATAAACCCACTTTCAAATTCACCATTTTTATGATCTAATTGTAAGATTTTCTTAAATTATTTACTCATGATTATGGGTTATTGACTATTATATTTCTTGTTTATGCTTAACAACATTTTCTATTGTCATTCTTATTAGCTCTTGACATGATTTTTTTTACGATCCTTGAAGCTTATATTTCAAAGCATGATTTTTTAGCCTTTATTTATTATAAAAGCTATTTTGAGAATCTACAAGTTATGCATGTTATAGAAAACTCTCTCATGATTTTGAAAGATATGTTTTAGAAAAATATTTTAGAATATGATTATAGAAAGAAATATATGTGTTTCGTCTCGTAGATTTGAGCATAGTTTCACAACAAGATATGTTTTAGAAATAGATTTAATTTTAAGCAAAACTCTTTATAAGATTTTATAAAATCTTAATAGATATGTTTATGAGATATATAGATGATATGTTTTGGGAGTAGTATTTAGCACCGATTGAATGAGGGTTCTAGATAACCCAAGTTTCAGAACTACGTGCCACCATAGAATTATGTTTCACTACTTTGTTGGTTGATTATTTAGCGTTGAGAGACTCAAACTAGTGGATCCACATTAGAAAGACAAGTCTTATACCCTGACAAGGTACAAGGCACCCTCCCAACTGGAGTATTCGTTGGTGAATCATGAAATCAAATAGTGTATGTCGGTTAAGAGAATCTCTCATCTAAAATATTTGACTCCATTTTATATTTTATTTGATATAATCATTTTATAAGATTTCAAACAGTATGATTTCAGATACGATAATTTTCAGATATGCATCCTTTCAATACTGATTTCAGTAAATATAGTCTCAGACTTGTATTTTCTTTTAGATACATTTAATTATGGTCTTTCACTGCATTCTTCCTTAGTTGATATTTACAACTAACTGAAAGACTCTTTATGGTCCCTCTCACAACTTATGATATAGATACTAATTCAACTATATAGTTTTGTTCCTACATACTCAGTATTTTCTCCATATTGATCACATACCTCTTATGAGCTACATTTTTATGTGGTATAGATACGAGTGATCATTCTCATGCTCGTGGATTAAGAGTAGCTATTCATAGTTCAACAGTTGGTGAGTCCTCCTCATTCGGGGACATAGTTTAGTTTTTTCTATCCCTATTTCAGAGTAGTTTTAGATATCATAATTTTTAGATATGCATCCTCTCTTATGTTCTTTTCACCATACAAAAATGTTTTACGAAAGGCTTATCCTTCTTGACCCCAACATTGATCATCAGTACTCTCTCCATGACCCGTCAGTGTAACACCTCAAATGTGGAAAAGATAAAAAAAAGGGTTAGTCCACAACCCTAAAACACCCTTCACTGAAGCCTAAACGGCTTGTGAAAGGACCACGAACCGTTTAAGGCAAGTGGACTAGCTGTACAGGGCTGCCAAGATTTGGGTGACTTGGACGGCTCCTTAAATGGCCCATCAAGAGGTGTACGACCCATTTAGGGCAAGTGGCCCAACCATCTAGGGAAGCCCTAAAAAAGGGCAACCTGGACGGTTCCCTAACTGGTCCATCAAGACCTAAATGGTCCGTTTAGGGGTCCATCTAGGGCTACTAGTATGTTTTTAAGATAGGGTCATTTTAGTCTTTCCTCTAAGTGTTTGGTACTTAAACTACGTGGTTTTAACCCTTATTTCAACCTATATAAGTGAATTAAGTCCTAAAACTATCCATTCTAAATCATTCACCTAATTCCTAAATTTCCCTCCAATATCACCCCCAAAATCCTCTCAAGAGCCAAGGAAGAAAAAACTAGGGTTTGGATTGAAGAACTCCAATTCACCATAGATTGTGGGAATTGATTTCAAAGGTATGTTAGTTTTCACCTATGGAGTCCTTTCCTCCATAGGGTTCCTAAATTCTTCAAGTTTTATAAGTTAGATTCTCAATTTAAAAGTTAGGATTTTATTCAATCTTCATGGGTTCTTTTCAATTATAATTCAATTACTTGTTTCTTATCTTCTAGTGCATGAATTGAAAGTATTTACATGATTTTGAGTTGAATTCATATGAACCCATGCATAATCCATGATTTTTAGACTATGAACATATGATGAAGCTTATGAACTATGACAGATGAATTTATGAAGATATGCATGCTTTTATGAAGTTGATATATATGATTTGAGGATGTTTTGAGAGTAAAGAATCAATAATGTTGTTGTGAAAGGTTTTCTCACATACTACTAAGAACATGATTAGGAAAAGTTTTGTCACAAACGAATTATAAGGTTGAAAGGTTTTCTGACCTAAGTTGAATCAAGATTACAGAGCTATTCTAAATGAACTTTAACTTGAATTGGTTACATAAATGTGCCTTTCCATGGATGATATGATGAATGTGATTGATGACTATTCTGTGGGACTTATACTTAGCAACAGAGGATATTGAGATGAAGGCTTTCCCTTTAGTAAAGGCTGGGTCTCTAGTAGAAACTCCTTGTCCCATAACTATGTGCTACCATAAGATGTTGTCTTAGATAAACATTAGATAGTGGAGCCACTTTAGCTCAGACTCATGGTTATTACCTTGACAAGTAAGGACATCCTTTTTTTGTATGGGATAGACACTAGGTTCCATGTTATAGCTCACATATTTTATGTCAGTGATATGGTAAACTTCCCACACTAATGAACTAAGGTTAATTTTAAAGTATATCATAAAATGTTTTAAAGATATTTAGCTTGAATTGACCATGATTATGACTTTTGTTTTCTAACTTTTTTATCTTATGATTTAGTTTGGTCATTGCATGTCATGTAAAGTCCTTTTAGCATGATTTCATAACTCTTATGCATTGGTATCATACTTAGTACATGAAATGAATACTTGTGCCTACATTGTTTCACTAATGTAGGATCTGCCGCTCCTACCTCTCACACTTGTGGTTAGTTAATCTTTTGGTGTTCAAGGATTCGTGAGTCCTCATGTTTCGAGGATCGAGACACTTTTATTGCTTTTATTATTTAAGTTTTCAGACTTTTTATATGATGTATGAGTTACATCCCAATCGCTTTCATCATGATGTAATAGATGACTTGTTGAGACTTATGTTAGAATTATGCTTTGTCAAACTTTCTTATGATATAAGACTATGACTTTGAAATATTAATTTCTATTATCTTGTATGATGTATGCTAAGTGGCTTGTGTAGCGCCTTTTGAGATTCTATACGCCAGGTTACGCCTAGGGTATACTTTGAGTCATGACAAACTTGGTATTCAGAGCACAAGGTTTAGAAAGGTCCTAGAATGACTCATAAGCCACGTCAAGTAGAGTCTTATTCATGAGTGTCAAGAGCACCACAATTATGAATATGAGGCTATAAGATATTTAGGAAACTCCACTTCTTTTATCATTCTAAAGTCGTGCGATAGAGTGTAACTCTATATGTCTCTCTCCTAATCTTTATTCAATGCCTTTTAGGATATGGCCCCTCGAAGAGCGTATGTTAGAAGGAATGCGGGTGAGAATGTGGAACAAGTAGCTCCTCAAGTTCCTCAATAAGCTCCTCTAGAAGCCTCTCAAGATTTGGTCGACCCTTTGGCCGAACAAGTGGCTAATGTGGAATTCCGAGCTGTTTTTCAAGTGTTGACTCAAGATATTAGGGGTCAAGCCAATAGGAAGGTTGTGGTCCGCAGGAACCCAAATATTGGTACGGTGGAAACCAGAGTGAGGGACTTCACTTGAATGAATCCCCCGGCATTTCATGGTTCTGAGGTTGAGGAAGATCCTCAAGAGTTCATTGATGAGGTGTATAAGATTTTGATGATAATGTGAGTTAAACCGGTGGAGAAGGTAGAATTAGCCTTTTATCAACTTAAGGGTTTTGCTCAAGTTTGGTTCAACCAATGTAAGAAAGAAAGGGCAGTTGATGCGGGTCCGCTCGATTGGGAAAAGTTTAAAGTTGCTTTCCTTGATAGTTTTTTTCCCCTTAAGATGAGGGAGGCCAAATTTCTTGAGTTCATTAACCTTCTTTAAGGAAATATGAGTGTGAAAGAATATATTTTTCCATTCACACAGTTGTCCAAATATGCTCCTCCTATGGTTGCCAATTCTAGGGCAAGGATGAGTAAGTTTGTTTCAGGTGTGTCCAAAATGGTGGTTAAGGAATATCATACCGCCATGCTCATTAAGGAAATGGATATCTCTCATTTAATGACACATGCTAAACAAATATAAGAGGAGAATCTTACTGAAAGATCTAGGGAGACAAAGAGGGAAAAGACCGTTGATGGTGACTTCTCACATTCGAGGTTCGATGGACATGGCCATTCTAGATTTCGACAAAAGTTCTCCGTTGAAGGTTCTTTTAGTGCTCAAGTTCCAAAATTCAACAAAGATAGATTTTCTAACCCTAAGCCTTAATAATGGAATGGTGGTGTATTTTCTTTTTCTACCTGTATTAGGTGTTGAAGGAAACATAATGGTAAATGCTTAGACGGTATAAATGGTTGTTTTGGTTGTGGTAAGAGTGGTCACAAGATAGGGGATTTTCCATCACTTACTGCTAAGGGAAGAGAAGGTATGCAAGTTCTACCTAGTGGTTCGGGTTCAAATGCTCCAAAGGAAAACATATTTTATGCACTTCAAACTTAACATAAGCAAAAGGGTTCTCCAGATATGATCATGGGTATGTTGAAAGTCTTTCATCTTGATGTTTATGCTTTGCTTGATCCTGGTTCTACTTTGTCTTTTGTGATGCCATATTTGCCTATGAGATTTGATTTTTCTCTGGATGTGTTATTAGATCCTTTTAATGTCTCTACTCCTATTGGTGAATCTATTGTGTCTAAGAGAGTCTATAGAAATTGTGTAGTCTCCTTATATCATAGAGTCACTTGTGTTGATGTTGTAGAGCTTGATATGTTAGATTTCGATGTCATTCTTGGTATGGATTGACTCCATTCTTTTTATGCTTCTGTTGATTGTAGAACCCGAGTGGTCAAGTTTCAGTTTCCAAATGAGCCTGCCTAGAGTGGAAAAGGAGAAATTATATGCCTAAGGGACACTTTATTTCTTGTCTTAAAGCTAGAAAAATGATTTCTAAGGGTTGTATATATCATCTTGTTCGGGTTAGGGATATAGATTTTGGAACCCTTATTCCTGAGTTGGTCTCTATTGTAAATGAGTTTTCGAAAGTGTTCCCAGATGATCTACCCGGTATTTCTTCCGAAAGGGAAATAGACTTCGGTATTGACATTCTCCAAAAAAATTTAAGTGAAGGCCCGAACCATTCTTTATTTACATGTAAGGTCATATCGGGTGATTCTTAAATTGATCATATGTGTAAAGGTCAATTATTTAGTGTGAGAATGGATTTAGATTTGAATTAAGGTCACTAGAATTCCCTAACACAAAGTTGAGTTCAAAGCTTCCATACCAATCAAGTTTTGATGTAAGATTCTACTTGGGTCAACTTCAAACAATCATATCTCTTAAAATATAAGACGTTACATGGACCTTAACCTATCCAATGAAAGGTATTTGAATTTTATTTCCAACACCATCAATTTCGCATCAATTTGAGTTTTGAGTAAAAAGTTATGCTAAGTTTAGTTATATGATACAGTGCAGAGATGAATTAGCCGATGGGAAAACATTAAAACGGGGCGATTTACTCTGTTTAACTCTAAGAAAACCCTAAGAAAATTTCTTGACTAATTAAAGGCCTAAAACCATAAGATTTTCATCTCTTAACCCCTCATTCTCTTCTTTCTCAAACCCTAAGGAAAAATCAAAGAGAAAACTTCTATTCAAGATTCTTTCAATCTTTTTAAAGATTCTTCTTCAAGGTAAGTCCTTCTCCAGGAATTTCAATCTTTCCAACTCAAATTCCTTCGTACAATTATAAATCATTAATGAAAATCCTAATTCTTGGCAATAGAGTTTTCAATAAACTAATTCAAGAATCTCAAGAAAACTTGTCTTGATTGTTCTCCTTCAAGACAGGGTTTCAAGGCTTCTAATCAAGTTTTTTTCAAGAACCTCATTCTTTCAGGTATGTAAGGCTATTTATAGTGATGGACTGAGTTCGTCCTCACACCATTCCATCAGTAAAAGTTTAATATAGGGTTATACCTTTATTTTTGAGAATTCTTGATATGAGTTATGTTATTGATTTTGAGTTCTAAATCCGTGTTTAGGATTGACACCTGAACAAATACGAAGCTTAGTTCGAAACATGATGAAATATAAATGCTCATCAATTGAGTATGTCTATTCCCGCTCAATGATGTAGTTAGACAGTCAATTAGAGTAGGTGATTAGAGGTAGGGAGACCATGATCATAAAATCGACCATGTATATCAGTAATTTGATAACCTTAGTTAATTCATTAAACGAATGATAAACAAGCCAAAAATAAAGATGTACTAGCTAGCCGACGAGGCAGCAACTGAAGACATACCTACTTACAGACAAATATATATACATGCCAAGTCTATGGGCTGGAGATTGAAACTTATAAAAGAAAACTCAAAATATCGTGTCCACAAACGCCTCTACAAGTGACATAAGCATTGTCGGGACAAGTCCCCGACTATACCCAAGTTGTATATCAAAAGTAAACATCATCTGATAGACCCAAGATAAGATGGAGCTTACCAACTCACAACTGAACCCTAATCCTAGTGGGTGGGCCGATCAGAATCTCTGCCTGAACCTGCTCGCACAAAACAAAAAGTAGCGTTCCTAGGCAATGGGATGTCAGTACGAATAAAAATGTACTGGTATGTAAGGCGGAAAGTAGAGTCATAAGTAGCTGTTGTAAAAGGGTAATAGAGGTACCACCTAAAACTGAAACTCAAATAATCTCCATGGCTGACATTTGACCTCCTAATGTTTAAATATGCAAGGTATTCTTGTATAATCGTATGTCATGAATACGTATATATATATGCATGACATCCCAACCAAATGCTAGCAATGGTAGTGCTTCTCGGTAGCTAACCAACATCATATTCACCAACTTGTGGCCATCAGTATCTCATACGTATAAATATAGGCAAAAATCCCCATACCTCCCGATTATAGCTCGGGAGTAGAATGCATAGCATGTCATGTTAGGACTCATAATGCATATATGTTACTGTTGTCATGTTTTCAATCTTGGACCGTTTGTGGTCTTGTTCTCATAACCCCGTAATCACTTTCGTATTACATGTAAATGTCTCATGGAACCTCATATGTTTTTCCGAATAAGCTTGAATCTTAACTCGACTTTTAGAAAGATAACCTTAAAGATGTTTATAAAAAGCTTAAGGTGCTTCACTTACTTCCTTTACTTAGTTCCTGGATAATTTATAAAAGAAAGTTTTTTCAAAAATCAAGTGTTCTAATAGTTTAAACATTTAAGTCATATTTGAGAGTTTTGAAAATCTTGAGTTACTTAAAGATTTTTCATAATAAACTTTAGCGGGGGAAAGAGGACTGGTTACAAATAATAAATGTCTCCCATAATATTTTTGAAGTCACAACACCCAAAGAAGAATAAGAATTCATACATATGGATATATATTCAAGGAAACCGATAAAATGACGTGTAGATGTCGAATACTCCAATTATCCGAATGAGTGAAATATCAAATAATAGCGTCATGAAAATAATTCAGCTGAGATCCCAATGCCTTTCATAAAAGGTCTTTCTAACAAGAGAATAGAAAAATATCACATTTGGCGTTTTAGGAATTTCCCAGGACTCGTGCTAAAATGAAGGACAAAGCTTAGCCTTAACATACCTTTCCAATGAACGCTGTAGTTTCTTCACGAAAGTTGTTCGTTTCGTCCTAAGCTTCGCAAACACTATATATACACAGTTGGTACACACCTATAAACAATTTATAATTGAGCTTAAATCGACAGATTTTCCATATGGCCCTAACTTGGCAAAACGTCCATAGAACTTCGTAAAAACAATCATAAAAGAGTCCCAAGATGATTACCTTAGCAAACCAAGTGTAAAACTTGAAGAAACACCAATGATTACCAATTTATATCTTCAAAAACTAGCTCCAAATGCAGCTAACAGAAGGGGAACATGATTGTCACGTGAATAGATCACGTTTCTAGGCACGTGATAACCTTTAATGGTAGAAAGCGCTAAAATCTAACCATCATCATGCAAGAACTCCTTTAGACCCCTCTCTTCAGCTTTCTCTGTGGTTAGGAAGTGAAAACAAATATTTTTATGGGTTAATTAAACACTGAGTAGTCTACATACCATATTTTTTACCTGACCCGGTTCGCGATCCGGATTCTTCCCAGGCAGTCCGCAGTAAAACACTCATAACATTTCACTCTGATGTCAGCTTGATATGGAGTTTTATGCGTTGCAAACTAGACTCGTAGGCCTTCGATTTGATAGCTCATGGGCCTTGTAACTCTTCATATTTTGGGAGAAAAAATCCGAGACATTTGACCCGAAGTTTAGAAATTTTAATTAAAGAAAACTTCGAAAACTTTTGCTGATCTTTGTTTCGCTAATTGTTTTTACTTCAAAATTTAACATACAACCATTAAGCTATTATAATACCTCATAACACATATTTTTAGGATGCTAGATAGTTATACGCTTATCCCCAAGGTATGGGTTAATTTAAACCTTTCAAACGGGCGAAGTGCTACTTGAACGATTTCTTTAATCCCAAACCTTTGTTTGAGGGGTTCCTTTGACCTAAAACTTTAGTTTAGTTTCTTGATATTGCCACCCATTTGCAATCCTATTCTCCAATGTACCTTACCAAGTCATATTCACGTCATAAAACCACGCCACACTACATCACATATATAATGCAAGAATAGAAAAAAAAATGGGATCTCACAACAACCAACACCATCATCACACTAATCACTACAATACCATCACAACTATCACCATCACCATTACTAACCACAAACACCAACCATAACCATCACCACCAGAGATAACATTTTAATCATTCAATATTCAGGATTAGAAACAATATCTTAATCATTCAAATATATTTCTTCATATCCACATGTATTAATCTTGATGAAAACAAATGAAACCTCATCATATGATAAAAATAGAAATTAGGATGGTCATATTTTATCTCTAATTAATGAAAATTAGTCTCTAATCATATTTAAGTAGGTATTACTAAATTAGTCTCTAATCATATTTAAGTAGGTATTACTAAGAAAAATATTGTACTTAGTGATGGATTAGCGAATAATCCACAGCTATTAATAGGTTTATTTGGAGATCTGAATTAAACATATTCCAAAATAAACTTCATTCATTTTGTTATGCTAGTGGCACCTCATTAATTATATTTTATTTATATTTGGTAGGGTGTCCTGTCCTACTTCAATTTAATGATGAATTCATAAAAGTTGCATCTGGCTGTGCCTTTGTACATGACTGAAGAAGACAAGATTAGATATCGGAGAGAGAATGACACGTCAAGTACGGACACATCAATCCAAGTTGGCACTACTCACTCAACACTCATTGCATCTTCCCAAATTCTCAAACTAATAATGGAGTATGTCCACACCCACCATTAATATCATCTACTTTTACCGTTTATTACTCCTTCATTTTCAATGTATGTGATATATTTTAAATTTCAAAATTTAAATAAATTTATTTTTTATTGTATATGTTTCATATATCTTTTAAAGATTTTGAATTGTCACTTATTGTGATTTATAATACTTTTTACATGATATACGAATATATAAATTTTTTTAAATTTTTTTTGGAAGATTTCATATGCAAATTTCTAGTCAAACTTAAATTGTTTGACTCTCTAAAAACGAAATGTCTCACGTGAATTTGGAATGAAGAGAGCACTTGTTATATTTAAATTTGCCATATCCGGTAATTTTTTTAAAAAAAAGTTAACATAATTATTTTATTACACCATTTTTATTAATTTATATTTAGTATTAGGTCTTGAAAATATAATTTGGAGGATAAGTTATTAATAGTAAGGTTGAAACATGAAAAAAATAATTGTATATATTTTTTAATAATTTAAAAATAATAAATAAAAGTAAAAATTTATTTTTTAAATAATAAATAAGTAAAAGTGCACCGATAAAGTATTTAATCTTTTTTTTTTCTCTCCACATATTTAATTTTCTTTGATAAGGAGTAGTTATTTATTTTTTCATTGATGGTATATCTTTGGTTGAATTTTTTTACTTCATTATATTATTTTATTTTATTTCACTATATTATTTTATTTTATTTTAATTTACTTTATTTTGTTTTATTTTACTATATTATTTTATTTTATTTTACTTTACTTTATTTTATTTCTCTAATTTGAACTTGCGTCTATATACATATAATCACACCGAATTTAATCGAATATACGCGTTTTGATTCAGTTCTTTGATTAGTCTCTCTACCTATCGAATTGAATTATTATTTTTCCCATGTGAAGTAAAACAATACTTGATCATATTGATGTTCTCTATTCTTGATTGAACTATTGATTGAAATTCTTCTAATTATATTCCTCTTTAAATCTAGTGTTTTTAAATGGAATTTATGAATTATATTCGTGAATCTTTTCAATATTGTTTCGTACTTCCTCCCTCTGTTTTAATTTATTTGTCATATTTTTCTTTTTAGTCCATTTAAAAGAAGAATGGATGAAAATCACATAATTCAAATAATTGAAAGTTAAATGTGCATAGTCAAATAATACAAGGACTAAAACTAGAATCATGCAATAATACATGGACTAAAACCACTATTTATCCTTAATTTTAACTTTCTATATGACATGTTTAGGACTACCAGATTAAAATACATTTTGCTAAATTTTATTTATCTTTAGTTTAAGACCATAATACTCCAGTATAAGTTGTAATGTTTCAAAAAAAATATTTATTTTTAAAATTTTATGTTTAATCAAAACCAAATAAATAAATTGAAATGGAGGGAGAACCAATATTAGAAGTTCATTTTACAATGCATTTTCTTTTTTTTATATATATATATATATATATTATTATTATTATTATTATTATTATTTGTAAGAAGTAGCTAGAATGAAACTGTGAAAACTTATCGAGTCTAGAACTGTTTTGATTCTATTGAGCTAGATGTTACTTGGCATAATCTCAAAAAGTGCCTATCTTCCATTTTAAATGTTATTCAACTGGATACAATGTTAAAATAAATTTGATTTATAATATTATATTAGTGGCATATAGTAGAAGTTATTAAAAGTAAAGAGCTATACATATATATAGTGGGCCGGGAAAGCTGGTTTAATTTTTTTAAAGATATTAAAAAGCTAAATATTAAGTTTTTAATGTCATTTTATATCGTAGTATGTCCATCCCTAGTTCCCTACCTGCGTTTCCACGAGACAAATATTTTTAAGGTGTGGTCTTCATGAGGTGAATTACAAAATGCATTTAAAAATGACAATAAAACAAGGAGGAAAACAAATAAAATGTTTCAAAAATACATTTTCCAATTCTATATACCCTATGAATTGATGTTTGCTTAGGGATCACATTCATTGCCAATTAATTTGGCCCCCCTTTGTATCATGATCATTACATGTATCCTATTTTCCAATGCATGCATGAGTCTAATGTTTTAATAAATTGGATATCATTGAGCTGTCAAATCTTATTACCAAAAAAGAAATTAGAGTTTTGTATATAAAATAGGATCTTGATTTTAATACCATATACGTACCTATGTTAATGCGTACCATGCATGTGCAAAAATTCATTTATTATGACATGCTTTCAATTCATTAAAAAAGAGTAGTAACATCAAGTAAATATTTAATTTTCTAAAATCCAACTGTTGATCACATGCAATTAATCCTATGAATATATAACCATAAATAGTTGAAAGTAAATAGAGGATCAAGTCAAAGGTATATCACGTACGCAATAGGAATGGCAAGCCAATTGGTCTTGACTAATATTGTATCAAAGGCATGGCAGGAGCTAAAGTTTGGTGAATATATAAACTATTTGACTATTGAGAAGAACCCTCAATAAGTGTACAAATTTCTGCCAAAATTAGGTTACACTGACGGTGCCTTTTAATAGCTTACACGAGTTTTCATTGACAACCTCTCCTTTTGATCATTCGTACAAAATAAAGTTACACTTGAATATTCTCCATTTAATAATTGTAACAATCAAATCTGCCGTTTTTCAAAGACACCTCGTGCGGAGTTCCAAAATCTTTATGAATTACGTTGTCAATGTAAAATTGGGGTGACACGAAAAACTCTCCATGGGTTTTATTTGATCTTTAGTTAATTGATCAATTTCAATTAGATTCAATTACATATCTTCCAATTGATTTTATATAGACCCATGCATTATTCATGATTTTGACGATGAATCTATGAAGATATGAATATGATTTATAAAATTTATGCATAATTTATGATTAAAAGATATTTATGATCTAAGGTCGCTTTTAAGATAAGCATCAAAGAAATTGTGAAAGGTTTTCTCACATATTAAGAAATCATGATTTGGTGAAAGGTTTTCTCACACATACATGATTCATGATTCAAGGAACCACTCTATGATGACTTTATGATTTGGATTGGTATGTTGATTATTGCCTATCCTAATGTTATGCTTTGACAATTGACTTTTTCGATTCCGTTGGGATTTAACATAGCACCGAAAGAATTTTAGGTGAAGGCTCAAATAGGATAGTCTCTAGTAGCAGCCTGTAGTTTCAAACTACGTGCCCCCTAGAATTGTCTTAAATGACCTAACTAGTGGATACCATGTTTTCCTTTATGCCCCCTATGATCATGTTTCAATGCATTCCCCATATTTTGTACATTCCATGTACTAATGCATAGTTATGCCTACATTGTATTGTAATGTAGGGTCCGACCTTCTCCTCCTCCCGCTCGTGGTTAGTTGATTGCTTGACTGTGAAGACTTGCTGAGTCCTCATTTTCTGAGGATCGTGTTATCATTATTATGTTTTCTTATGTCTTTAGTTTTCAAATGGTGTACGTGGTGTATCAGTTACATCTCAACCACTTATTTTGATTTATTAGATTGGCTTGTCAAGACTATGATTAGACTTCCGCATTTATGTCACACTCTTTTATGATATGAGATTTCTAACTTTAATTCTGATATTTTATATTATGTTGTGTTGTATGTATATCAAGTGGCTTGTGTAGGGCCTCTCGGAATCTCATACGCCATGTCACGTCTAGAATGTACTTTGGATCGTGAAAAACTTGGTATTTAGAGCACAAGATTTTAGAAAAGGTCCTAAGATGTCTAACAAGCCGCGTTGAGTAGAGTTTTATTCACGAGTGTAAAGTGCACCACATTTATGAATAAGAGGCTACAAAGCGTTTAGTAAACTTCAATTGTTTCAGTACTCTTCAGTCCTGCCATATAGTCACACTCTTTTTATGATATGAGCTTTCTAACTTTAAATCTCATATTTTATATTATGTTGTGTTGTCTGTATGTCAAGTGGCTTGTGTAGGTCCTCGAAATCGTATACGCCATGTCACGTGTAGAATGTACTTTAGATCATGAAAAAATTGGTATTTAGAGCACAAGGTTTTAGAAAAGGTCCTAGAATGTCTGACCAACCGCGTTGAGTAGAGTTTTTATTCATGAGTGTGAAACATGCCACATTTATGAATAACAGGCTACAAAGCATTTAGGAAACTTCACTTCTTTCACTACTCTTCAGTCGTGCCATATAGTTCATCTCTATAAAAGTCCTTTGTAACTCTTATATGATGCTTTTCAGAATATGGCTCCCCGAAGAGCTTATATGAGAAGGAATGCGGGTGAGAATGTGGAGCCTGAGGTTCCTCAAGTTCCGATTGATCCTTAGGCCGAACAAGTGACTCATGTCGAGTTTCGAGTCGATTTTCAAGTGTTGGCTCATGCTATGATGTCTCGAGTTAATAGAGAAGTCATTCTCCCGTGAACCCAAATATGGGTATGACGACAATAAAGATAAGAGACTTCACTAGGATGAATCCTTTAGAATTTCATGGTTCTAAGGTTGATAGGTTTATAAGATAGTGAGAATTATGGGAGTGTCGACAGTGGAAAAGGCAGAATTAGCTGCTTACCAACTCAAAGGTGCTTCTCAAGTTTGGCTCAACCAATGGGAGGAAGAGAGGACGGTTGATGCAGGTCCTCTTGATTGGGATAATTTTAAATGTGTTTTTCTTGATTGATTCTTTCCTCTTGAGATTACAGAAGCAAAGGTGCTTGAGTTCATTAATCTACGTTAAGGAAATATGAGTGTGAAGGAGTATTCTTTGAGGTTTACTCAATTGGCTAAGTATGCTCCAACAATGGTTGTCGATACTAGGGAAAGAATAAGTAAGTTTGTGTCGGGTGTTTCCAATTTGGTTGTCAAAGAATGCCGAACCGCCATGTTGATTATGGAGATGGACATCTCCTGTTTGATGATACATGCCCAACAAATTGAAGAGGAAAATCTCAAGGAAAGTTCAAGAGAGTCCAAGAGGGCAACAACCAGTGATGGTGACTATTCTCATTCTGGATCCGATGGACATGTACATCCTCAATTGCGGAAAAAGTTTTTCCAGTTAAGGTTCTTCCAATGCTCCGACCTCCAAGCTAAAAAAAGATAGAATGTCTAACCCTAAGCCTCAGGAAAGTGGTGGAAATAGATCTTCTACTCCTGGTTGCCCAATGTGTGGTAAAAGTCACTCGGAAAAATATTTAGCATGTATGAATAGTTGCTTTGGTTGTGAAAAAAGTGGTCACAAAGTGAAGGATTGTCCGTTGCATGCTAGAAAGGGTAAATATGGTAGGCAAGCTCAGCCTAGTGGTTCTGGGTTGGGTGCTCCTTGTCAGAATAAATTCTACGGTTTTCAGATGTGACATGAATTATAAGGGTTCTACAGATGTTGTGACCGGTATGTTGAAAGTTTTTATTTTTATGTGTATGCCTTACATGATCCGGGTGCTATTTTATCATTTTTTACTCCTTATGTGGCCATGTGATTTGATGTTGGTCCCAAAATCCTTTCTTGTCCCTTTCATGTCTCTACTCCCGTTGGTGATTCTATTGTTGCTAAGAGAGTTTATAGAAATTGTCGTATTTCCGTTTCTCATAGAGTCACTCATGTTGAACTTGTAGAGCTTGACATATTAGATTTTTATATTATTCTTGGGATGGATTGACTTCATTCATGTTATGCTTCTATAGACTGTAGGACCCGATTGGTCACATTCAAGGTTCCAAACAAACCTATCATGTCATGGAAAGGGGAAATTATGTTCCTAAGGATTAGTTCATATCTTGTCCAATGGCTAGGAAAATGATTTCTAAGGGTTGCATTTATCATCTTCTTTGGGTTAGGGATACAAATTCCAAAACCCTACTCTTGAGTAAGTTCCAATTGTAAATAAACTTTCGGAAGTGTTTCCCGATGATATTCCTGATATTCCTCCCAAAAAGGAAATAAACTTTGGTATTGACCTTCTCCCAAATACACATCATATCTCTATTCCTCCTTATTGTGTGGCCCAGATAGAACCTAAAGAACTAATTGATCAGTTGAAAGACTTATTGGATAAGGGATTCATTAGATCAAGTATCTCACTATGGAGTGCTTCAATATTGTTTGTTCAAAAGAGGGATGGTTGCCTCTAAATGTGCATTAACTATCAAGAATTGAATAAGGTTACAATTAAGAATAAGTATCCTATTCCAAGGATAGATGACTTATTTGATCAACTTCGAGGAGCGAGTTACTTCTCTAAGATTGACCTTACGTCAGGTTATCACCAATTGAGGGTGAAGGAAAATGACATTCTAAAGATGACTTTTTGAACCCAGTATGGTCATTATAAGTTTTTGATGATGTATTTTGGTTTGACTGATGCCCCAGCGACGTTCATGTATTTGATGAATAGGGGCTTCAAGCAATATCTAGAAATGTTTGTAATTATGTTTATTGATGATATATTGTTTTAATCACGGAGTGACAATGGACATGCTGAGGATTATGTTGAAAATTCTCAAGGATCATGAACTATATGCTAAGTTTAACAAATATGAGTTTTTTTTGAGGTTAGTTGCTTTCCTTGTCCATATTCCCTCCGGTGAAGGTATTTAAGTTGATCCTAAGAAGACCGAGGCTGTTAAGAATTAGCCTAGACCTTTGCCCGCTTCAAATATACGAAGTTTCTTGGTTTTGTCTGGTTATTATAGAAGATTTTTGGAAGGATTTTTCTCTATTGCTTCAAGGCAATTTAAGGTGCACGAAAAGAATTATCTGACTCATGATTTGGATTTAGTGGTTGTAGTGTGCTCTAAATATTTGGAGGCATTACCTATATGGTGTTCATATAGATGTGTTTACTGACCATAAGAGTTTGAAATATGTTCACTTGGTAGGATTTGAATCTTCACCAAAGAAGATGGCTTGAGTTATTGAAGGATTACGACATGAGTGTCCTCTATCATCCGAGTAAAGAGAATGTGGTGGCAGATTCTCTTAGTTGAATGTTGATGGGTAGTGTCGCACATGTTGAGAATGGTAAGGAAGAGTTAGTTTGTGATGTTCATAGATTGTCCTGATTGGGCGTTCGTTTGGTTGGTTCCAATGAGGGTGGAGTCATTGTTCAAAATGGTTCAGAAGTGTCTCTTGTATCGAATGTGAAAGCTAACCATGATCCAATTATGGTTGACTTAAAGAATTCAATTTTCGGAAAAGCCACTGAGTTTTTCTCCTTGGGGAGATGGTGTCGTTCAATATCAAGGTCAGTTGTGTATTCCAAATATTGATGAGTTAAGAAATAAGATTTTGACAGAAACTCACAGTTCTCGATATTTTACTCACTCGTGAGCCACCAATATTTATCGTGACTTGTGGGAGGTCTGTTGGTGGAATTAGATGAAGAAGGATATTATGGAATTCATGGTTAAATGTCTGAATTGTCAACAAGTGAAAGGTGAGCATTAGAAACCAGGTGGTTTGGCTCAAAACATTAGCATTTCTACATGGAAATGGGAAGATTTGAATATGGACTTTATGACGAGTTTTCCTTGTACTCGTCGTGAGTTTGACTCAATTAGAGTTATTATGGACTGAATGACGAAATCAACTTACTTTCTTCCCGTAAATACTTCATTTTTAGTAGAGAAGTATGCCAAGATTTATATTTGAGAAATAGTAAGGTTACATGGAGTTCCCTTGTCTGTTATCTCCAAATCGTGGTACTCAATTAACTTCTCAGTTTTGAAAGTCATTTCAGAAGGGTCTTGGTACGCAAGTGAAACTTAAAATGACTTTCAACCCACAAACCGATGAACAAGATAAATGTACTATCCAAACCTTAGAAGATATGTTAAGAGCTTGCATGATTGATTTCAAGGTTAATTGGGATGACCATTTGTCTTTAATTGAGTTTGGTTATAATAATAATTATCATTATAGTATTGGGATGACTCCATTTGATACTCTTTATGGCAGGAGGTGTACGTCTCCTATTAGTTGGTTTGAAGTTGGTGAGGTCTCTTTGATAGGGCCTAAGTTGGTGCATAAGGCTCTGGAAAAGGTTCGACTTATTCGAGAAAGGTTGAAAATGGCTTAAAGTCGACAACAGTCTTATGTTGATATTAGAAGATGAGAGCTCGAATTCGATGTCTATGATTGGGTCTATTTGAAAGTATCACCTATAAAGGGTGTGATGAGGTTTGGAAAGAAAGGGAAGCTTAGTCTCCGATATATGGGCCCATATAAGATTTTGAGGCGTATTGGTAAGGTTGCTTATGCTTTAGAGTTACCTAATGATTTAGCATCGGTACGTCCAGTATTCAATGTCTCTTTGTTGAAAAAGTGTGTTGGAGATCAGACGTCTATTGTACCTTTAGAAGGTTTGGGAGTTAAAGAAAATATTTCTTATGAAGAGGTCCCGGTTAAGATTTTAGATCAATAAGTTCGGAAGTATAGGAATAAAAAAGTTGCTTCCGTGAAGGTTCTTTGGAGGAATCAATTAGTTGAGGGTGTTACTTTGGAGGCCGAAACCGATATAATGTCCCAATATTCTCATCTCTTTCCCTCCGCTCCTAAGATAGCTAGAGGTTTTAGTTTCTCATGGTTCATTCTTTAGGATTCATGCGTTTTAGTCATTATCATGTTTCCATATGCATGCATGTTCATGAAAATCATGATATTTTTTTGTGTTATGATTTAGCTTGGGATGATTCTCTATGTTTATGTGCATTATGATGAGATTTAAATTTATGTTGGTTTGCTAGTTTTTCTCCTACTCTATTCGTACTAGCTTGAGTCCCATTCGAGGACAAATGTTTCCTAGGGGGAGATATTGTAACACCTCGGAAATTGAAAAGTTGAAAGGGAAGGAAAAACATAGATATTTGGCACTGATATAGTGACTACGAGTCCTATCTACGAACCATAGGAAGTCCTACGGGCCGTAGAAGGGCAGTCCTAGGGTTGAATTCAGTTTTTGGAAATTTCAAGTTCCTGAAGTTTGTCCTACGAGTAGCAAGGACGAGCAATAGGAATTTTTACAAGCCCGTAGATGGCACTTGTAGAACTAATCTTGACTTAGTGAAAGTTTTGACTTGAACTTGGGTTCTATGGAAGGGGTCTACAGACTGTAGACTGAACAACAGATCGTAGATTGTACTTTTGGAACTTGAAGGAATTTTGAATTTCTGAAGTTGGTTTTATAGTTGACTAGTACAGACCGTGGGTCCAAATGGTAGAAGCCAGCTAACAGTTATGTTAAGGGTATTTGAGTCTTTTCCTATGCATTTAATACCTATTCTATGTCATTTTGACCCTAATTCTAAGACTTATAACAACCTGTCAACTTTTAATTCTACCCAAACCCTTTCATTTTCTCAAATCCCCAATTCCCATCCAAGTTCATCCTCTCCAAACTCTCTCAAGCTTTAACGAAGAATTCTAGGGTTCAAGTTTCAAGTTTCCTTTTCCCTCCATTGCTTTTGGGCTTTGACCATCAAGGTATGTGAGAATTCACCAATGGATTCCATTCATCCATTGGGTCCCAAAAGATCTTAATTCTCCAAATTCAATTTCACCTAATTTTGATTAGTGTTAATGCAATTTCCATGAGTTTTATTTGAATTTTAGTTAATTGTTCAATTTCAATCTTTCTATGTATGTTTAGATTCAATTATATATCTTTTAATTGATTTTATATAGACCCATGTATTATTCATGATTTTAACTGTGAATTTACGAAAATATGAATTTATGAAGATATGAATATGATTTATGAAAGTTATGCATGATTTATGATTTAAAAGATATTTATGATCTAAGGTTTCTTTTAAGATAAGAATCAAAGAAATTGTGAAAGGTTTTCTAACACGTTAAAAATTCATGATTTGGTGAAAGGTTTTCTCAGACATGCATTATTCATGATTCGAGGAGCTACTCTATGATGACTTTATGATTTGGATTAGTATGTTGATTATTACCTATCGTAGTGTTATGCTTTGATAACTGACTTTATCTATTATGTTGCGATTTAATTTTGCACGAACTTGAGGTGGATGCTCAAATAGGGTAGTCTCTAGTAGCAACCTCTAGTTCCACACTACGTGCCCATGAAGGATTGTCTTAAATGACTTAGCTAGTGGATCCACAAATAGCATAATAATAAATGATAAGGAGTTCTACCTTGGCAAGTAGACTCTCTCTTTTTGGTATGTGAGTTACATCGGATTTCATGTTATAGCTAGCATGATCTATTATCGGTTAAAGCTTATATCCCACACAAAACGAACTAAGATGCATTGACCATGTTCATTGTTTATAATCCTTTTAAGGCTTCTCAAGTGGTTTTCTCTTGTTCATGCATATTAAGTTTCTCTCAAAGGTTTTATGAAGCTTTCATTATGTTTTAAGATGCATTGACGATGTTCATGATTTATGATCCTTCCTTAAAGATTTCTTAAGATGTTTTTATCGTGGTGATGCATACCATGTTTTCCTTTATGTCCCCTTATGATCTTGTTTCACATTTTCATATATTTCTGTACATTCCATGTATTAATGCATACTTGTGCCTACATTGTGTTATAATGTAAGGTCCAACACTTTTCCTCCTCCTGATCATAGCTATTTGATTGCTTGATCATGAAGAATTTGTGAGTCCTCATGTTTAGAGGACCATGTTACCTTTATTATGTTTTCTTATGTCTTTAGTTTTTAGACGTTTACGTGGTGTATGAGTTACATCCCAACTATTTCTTTTGATGTATTAGATTGTCCCTTCAAGACTATGATTAGACTTTCGTGTTTATGTTAAACTCTTTTATGATATGAGATTTGCTACTTTGATTCTCGTATTTTCCATTATATTGTGTTGTATGCATGTCAAGTGACTTGTGTAGGGCCTCCTGGGCATGTCACGTGTAGGTGTACTTTGAATCATGACAAGGCAGAAACTCGAAAATGCTAATTCTTTTAATTCTCATCCTCCACTTTAGTGGTAAAATAGACGAGGGTTATTTCAAAAAACCCTTCAAAAGTTGCTCCAAGATTGGGGAAAAAGGAGAGGAGGGATTCTAGTACATGGTCAACCCATGGATTTACGATCTAGATTTATCAGGATTTTCTCCCAAGAAGCCTAAAGTTTGTGTTCAGAGTTCTTCAATAGTTGCTTGACGTCCAAGTAGGCTAGGCTTTGAATTGAGTAGTTAGACCTGTCTTACTTACATCGTAGGTTGTTGGAGATTGCACATATCACTTCTATTCTCTCAAACTAAAACTGCTGACCATATGAAAAATGACAATCACTATGAATTAGTTAATTTTGCTACAACATCAACCATTTGATGAGGTTTAGAATTCTCGAATTCTCATTGTTAATTCTTTTCTTGAGTTTTATACCTTTTTAGCCAAATAAGTTAAACAAGTGATATTTTCTAATGTTTGAAACCGTTAGAAATCAATTCAAACGAAAGAACTAACAATGCATATCTGTACACTATTTAATATCTATTAGAAATAACCCTATTATTGTCAAATCATCATGGATTCCATAACCCTTGTGTAATGACCTGATCCATCGTTATTTAAATAAACATCGTGTGGATTTATAAGAATTCCTAAAATTCGGTGCCAAATTCAAATTTGAAGAACATGTTGAAATTATCTAAAATTGAATTGATCCAGGCAAACATCAGTTCGCTATAGCGGGAAGCAACCCTCTATGGCGACGCCTCTATAGCTTCTACATGATCGCTATAGTGTGGCTGACGAAATCCTAATTTAAAGTGATACCTTTTATCCCCCCCNNCCCCCCCCCCCCCCCCCCCACTTTCCATGGAGAAAACATGTGAGAGTTACTCCACAAACATCCTCAAGCCACTCTAAGGCCGAGAACAATGGAGGGGAGGGTTTTTTAGAGTAAAAAAGGTGAAAACCCAAAGATTTTTGATCCAGGTTCGTTAGGATTTGCCTTGTAACACCTCAGAAGTTGAAAAGTCGAGAGGAAAGGAAAGATATAGATTTTTGGCACTGAAGCTGGTTCTACGATTCTAAATGACGGACCGTAGAAATTCCTATGGGCCATAAGAAATGAGTCACAGACTTGGAGATGATCTTTTGGAAATTCAAGTATCTGAAATTTGACCTACGAATGGAAATGATGATTAGTAGAATGCTTGATGAGTTGTAGATGGGTTCCGTAGAAAGGTTACAAACTTGGTGAAATTTTTGGGTTAAAGTTGAGTTCTACAGATGGGGTTTATAGACCATAAAAATTTAGACAGATTGTAGGAGTGTATCCGCGGAATTAAGGTTAATTTTGGGTTTCTGAAGTTGGTTCTACAGTTGACCAGTACGGACTGTAGAAACTTATACGGTCCGTAGGTCGAAACAGAAGAAGTCATCTGGCAGTTTTTTTAAAGGGTATTTAGGTCTTTTCCTATACATTAAATGCTTATACTATGTTGTTTTACCCTATTTCTAAGTCCTATAACTGTCACGACCCAAAGTATACCCTCGGTGTAACATGACCTATAGAACTCCGAAAGGCTCTAAACAAGCCACTTAGCATACATCACACAAGATAATAGAAATAAAGATTTCAAAAGAAGCATTTTCATATCATAAAAGAGTTTGACAAAGCGGAAGTCTGACGTCGTCTCAATGAGCCATCTAATATATCAAAAGAAAATGGTTAGGACGTAACCCATACACCACATACATCATCTGAAAACTAGAAAGAAATAAAGCAAGTACATGTGTCTCGGTCCTCGAAACATGAGAACTCACCAACTCTTAAAATCCGATAGGATGATCGACTTGCCACAAGTGTGAGAGGTAAGAGTGTCGAATCCTACATTAATGAAATAATGTAGGCACAAGTATGCATTAGTACATGGAATGTATTAAGTATGGAGTAATATGTATACATAAACATGCTAGTATAAATCTTTTAAATATGTAAGGCATGACCAACATTTGAACATTTAAAGTCTAAAAAGAAGCAACAATGTATAAATCATGAGAAATGGTCAATGCATTTAAAATAAGAGACATAAGGAAGTTTTAAAGAAACATATTCATATTTGTGGGATATTAGTTTTAACCGACAATAAGACCATGAGAGCTATATCGTGGGATCTAATGTACCCCTCATACTGAAAGAAGGGGATTCTACTTGCCAAGGTAGAATCCGTACACATAATCCTTTGCTAATGTGAATCCACTAGTTTGGGACTAGATGCTACTAGAGACTACCCTATTTGAGCCTCTACCCCAAAACCCTCTCGGTGCTAAGTCTAATTCCAACAATTTAGATAAACTCAAATATCATTATAACATAGGAAATACAATGATCAATACCAATCCATACCTTAAATATCAAAACATAAAATAACTTACAGTAAATATCATATAAATTACATTAAATCATGCAATAGAAGGTTGAAACAACAATTGAATCATGATTGGATAATACCCATGGAAAATTAAGCAGAACCCTAATTTGATCCATTGAAATCGAATTGAGGAATTTAAAACCTTGGGGATCCCATGGAGGAATGGACTCCATGGGTGAATACCCACATACCTTTCTACTCAAAGCCCAACATGAATGATGAATTGAAGACCTTGGAGTGAACCCTAGACTTTTCTTCTTCCTTAGCTTTAGTGGGAATTTTGGGGAATGAATTTGGTTGGGTTTTGGGGAAATAGGATAATGAGTTTAAAGTGGGTAGATTTAGGACTTTAAAGTCTTTATATAAGACTTAAGATATATGCCAAAATGACATAGTATAGGCCTAAAACATATGGGAAAAGACCCAAAAGCCGTTAATAAATAACTTTCGAAACCGGTCTACGGGTCCAACCTACGGACTGTAAAACTTTCTACAGTTTGCACTGGTCAACTATAGACCAGGTACTGGGAACTTAATATTTACCCAACTTTGAAAGGACCCTTCTACGGTACGTAGGACTTTCTACGGTCCATGAATTCTAATCGTAGATCTCAATAAGAAGTTTATTAGAGATCTGACATCCATATTTCCTTTAGAAGGTTTGGGAGTTAATAAAATCTTTATTATGAAGAGGTTCTGGTTGAGATTTTGGGCCAGTGAATTTGGAAGTTGAGAAACAAAGAAGTTGCTTCTGTAAAAGTTCTTTGGAGGAATTAATTAGTTGAGGGTGCTACTTGGGAGGCCGAAGCTGATATGATATCTCGATAGCCTCATATCTTTCCATCTGCTTCTATTCTAGCTTGAGGTATTAGTTCCTCATGGTTCACTTTTTTGGATTCTTGCATTTTAGTCATTTTATGTTTCTATATGGCATACATGTTCATGAAAATTTGATTTGTGATGTTATGATTTAGATTGGAATGATTCTCCATGTTTATGTGCATTTTGATGAGATTTACATTCATGTTGGGTTGTTAGTTTCTCTACTACTCTATTCATTCTATTTTGAGTCCCATTCGAGGACGAATGTTCCCAAGGGGGAGATATTGTAACACATCGAAAGTTGGAAAGTCAAGAGGAAAGGGAAAATACATATTTTTGGCATTGAAGTAGGTTCTACGAGTCCAACCTACAAATCGTAAGAAGTATTACGAGCTATAGAAAGGGAGTCTTATACTTGGAGATGAGTTTTTAGAAATTCAAGTTTTTGATGTTTGACCTACGAATGGATAGGATGGGTCATAGATGAGTTTCGTAGAAAGGTTCATGACTTAGAAAAAAATTTGGGTTAAATTTGAGTTCTACGAATGAGATCTAAGGACCGTCGGAATTTAGACAGACCGTAAATGGTCTCATGGGAAGTAAGGTGAATTTTAGATTTCTGAAGTTGGTTCTACGGTTGACCAGTACGGGCCATAGAAACTTTTATAAACTGTAGGTCAAAACCGTAGACACCATACTACAATTATTTTAAAGGCTATTTGGGTCTTTCCCTTTACATTAAATGCTTATATTATGTAGTTTCACCTATTTATATTTCACCTATTTATAAGTCTTATAAGTACCCTTCTACCCCAAAATTTTCTCCAACTCTCTCATTCACTTGAATCCCCGAATTCCATCCACAATCATCTTTCCCAATTACCTCTTAAGTCCAAGAAGAAGACTAGGGTTCAAGATTAAGTATTAAATCCCTCCCATTGCTTTTGGGCTTTGATCCTAAAGGTATATAGAGTTTCATCAATGGGTTCCATTCACCCATTGAGCCCCAAGATTTTCTCAATTCTTTAAGTTCAATTTCATCAATTTGATTAGGTTTTTATTCAATTTTTTGATGGATTCTAATTGTGTTGATTCAATCATTTGATTTTGATATTATCATGATTGTTTTGACTTAATTAAATGCTTTCCAATTGATTTCACATGAACCCATGCATTATCCATGATTTTTGACTATGAACTCTTAAAGGCATGAATTTACAAAGAAGCTATGAATCTATGAATGATGATTTCATGAAAGTTATGTATGATTTATAAAAAATAACGTTATATAGCCTATGTAGCTTTAATATAAGCATTAATTAATTGTGAAATAATTTTCTCACATATGCATGTGAAAGGTTTTCTCACATTAAGGAATCGTGATTAGTGAAAGATTTTATCATACATGGTTTAAGGAGCTACTCAATGATGTTTTAAGGTTGGATTAGTAACTTAACTATATTTTTCCATGTATGGTGATATGCTTATGTTTATGACTAATTTTGTTAGGATTTTTACTTAGCACCAAGAGGATATTGAGATGAAGGCTCTCCCGTTAGTAGAGGCTGGGTCTCTAGTAGCAATCTCCTTATTTTTAACTACGTTTCCCCTATGGATTTGTCTTAGAAAGACATGGCTAGTGGATCCATCTAAGCTAGAGTTTAACGTCTTTTGTAACACCTCGAAAAACTAGTAGGTGAGACTAGAGCCTCACGAGTGTGTTGTTGAGTTTGATGTGGAGTTTTATGTTGTAAAATGGTTTCCTGAGTTCAGGTTGAGGGGTTTAGGGTTAGGGGTTAAACGTCAAGGTACAACCCCCCAAGGACCAACCAAGGGTCCTTGAGGAGGACCCTAAAGCCTAACCCTAAGGCTACCCCAAAGAACCAAAAGCTGTCAAAAACTTAAGACCTACGGATGAGACTTACGCCCCGAAGGTCCATCCACACCTCGTGGGGGAGGTCCATAGGTCAAGGCCTAAGATGTCAAGTTGCTGAACCCTCCCACGGTCCGTGGGTCAAAGGGGGTGGATCACACCTGGGAATCTGCCTAGGCTCGGCCAATTAAGGGGCAAGGTGGTAAATTCCTAGGGTGGTTAGTTTAGTTAGGGGTTGGTTTATTTTAATTATTTATAGTTATTTAAACTATTAACTACCAATTTACAAATCATAATCCCCCAAAACCCAAAAATAGAAACCACCTCCTCTCCAAATAATTCTCTCTCTAGAAACATCCATTGGAGAAGAAGAAGTCAAGGTTTGGAGCTCAAGCGTTCATATTTTCTCTTCAATTTCGTGGAGGATCTTCAATCAAGGTATGTTAGTTTTCATATATGGGTAGCTTTCACCAATAGAGTCCCTTCAAAACATAATTTCAAAGCTTCCAAATTCCCCCAAAAGTTCGGGTTTCAATCTAAGTCATAGGTTCAATTTCAAAATATTTTCAAAGGTTCATTTATGATTATTATGATTGAATTGAGGAATTAGTGTTGTTTTATGATGAAATTCTCCCATGAACCCATGATTCCCCCAAAATACTAAATTATGAATTTATGATGTGGGTTGATTGATTATGGAAGCATGTTAATTGATTATGTCTATATTGATTGAGTTATTGAATCATGATATTCCCTTAATATAATGTAGAATTATAGATGTTTGGTTTGAGATTGATTCCTAGCGTTGGAGGGCAAATTATGAAGGATTGCTGTATAATCATGATGCTATGTATATGCTTTGTGATTTCAATGAAAGTAATGTGATCATGTATAGAATTCAATTGTGTTATTATTGAAAGGTTATTCTCAATTATACACTTATGAATGATGATGAAATATGTGAAAGGTTTCTTCAATGTAATGATACATCTTGAATTGGTAAGTTTAGGACATCATCTTCTTGTGTAAATGAAAGTGATCTTGATTATTGTACCTTGAATTGGTAGGCTTAGGGCATCCTCTTCTTGTGTAACTAATGTATCTTGACTTAATGGACATTGAATCGGTAGACCTAATGGTGGTAGCCCTTTTAAGTAATGAATAATAAACCTTGAATCGGTAGACCTAATGGTGATTGCCCTTTCATAATTGATTAATGAAGTATTCTATGGCTATGTCATGAAACGGTAGACCTAATGGTGGTAGCCCTTCATGGTGAGTCTATGAACTACTATAATGATTAACCTTGAATCAGTAGGCCTAATGGTGGTAGCCCTTTAATGTGTGAAATAATGAACCTTGAATCGGTAGACCTAATGGTGGTGGCCCTTTCTTGAGAATTCAATGAGCTATCCTAATAATGTACCTTGAATCGATAGACCTAATGGTGGTGGCCCTTTTATGTGTAATAATGTACTTTGGTTCGGTAGACCTAATGGTGGTGGCCCTCTCAAGTATAATAATGTTAATGAAAAATGAACTACTCTATGAGAATGTAAGCTTAGCATCGAGTGGATATGGAAAGATGGAAGCTCTCCCTACCTTAGGTCAGGTTTCAATGAACATCTTTCTTATCCCATAACTATGTGCCCACATAGGTTATTAGCTAGTGGATCCACCTAAGCTAAAATGTTACCGGTTCTACCTTAGGCAAGTAGACCAACTCTTTTCGGTGTGGGACATGACACCGGATTCCATGGTTTCCTCTCATGGTCTATGACAGTTAATGCTTATTCCCATCATGTGAGTTACGTGCTATGGTTACTCAAGAGGTTCTATGAAGTGTGGGTATGTGATGCCATTCATCATTGCATGAGTAGGATTTGAGAGGGATATAATGTGTTTCTCTAATGTCTAATGAAATGAATGTACTCATAATGATGATAAATGAGAATGTTGACTTAAAGGCTTAATGTAATGATAAATGCTTAACTTGGAAATGTTAATATGAGTTGCTTTCCTTGTCATGCATTATTGAATGTGAATGTTCCTTGTCTATGATTATTGACTAAAGAGGAGAATGAAGAATGGTAAGTATGTTATGGTGGCCTCAAAGTGGTACTTAGTATGAATGGTATTATGGGATGCCATTCATACATTGCACAGGTATAACTTAGGGTTACTTTCATGATGGCTCTATTATGTTCTAATGACTTACATGATGAATATGTTTATGTCTTATTTGTTTTTACTAAAGATGCACGATGATTCTCGAACTTGACATAAAACATGGTTTCCAACCAAAATGTCCTTTTTAGCATGATTTTAGCATGGCTATCATACTTAGTACGTATTTGTGCTAACCCATATTTCTTCTACATTTTTCTACAAAGTTTAGGGTTTGGATTTGAGTTCTATTCTTGAAAGATAGGTTTCTAAGGTGCAAGGAGTTGAAGATTTGGTGAGTCCTCATAGCTTCGAGGACAAACCCACCATTTTCTCTATGTCTTTTATTATTATGTTTAGAGCTTTTGTATGGGCTGCATGCCAAAGTTTTAGTCTTATGATTCTAGATGGTTTGAGACAAAGTATAGACTTCCGCTCATGTTTATAAAAGACTTCGATTGTAAAAGAAAAAGTTTTAAATTTCTGCACCATATTCTATTGTCTTATGTTATGAATGCTATGAGGCTTGTATGAGGCTCTTTAGATTCTTGTATGCCGTGTTACGTCCAGGGTGTAGGCTTGGGTCATGACAAACATGGTAGCAGAGAACAAGATTTTGGGATGGTTCTAGGATGTCTCAAACCACATCTAGTAGAGTCTTGTTCATAGTGTGAAGCGCGCCACATTTATGAATAGGAGGCTATTGGATGATAGGAAAACTTCACTACTTCATTCTCCAAGTCATGCTATAGAGTTTAACTCTATAATGTCTCTCTCCTATTCCTTATCCAATGGTCTTTGGGATATGACCACTTGAAGGACTTATGCTACAAGGATTGAGGGAGAAAAATGTTAGTAGTGATGCCAATTATGGCTATGTGACTAGATGAGTCTTGATATGATAGGTTTAGATGATATCCTTTAGTATAAATGGGTTGCATTATGGTTATAGGTGTTTGTTGGTAGAGAGTTATGATGAGTTTTTAGGCTTGTTGAAAGGTTTGATGAATAGGGTATTTTAGAAATGCCTAGATGTGTTGAGAGGGTAGACTCCTCTAAGAAAGGTAAAAGTGTTATTCACCTTGGTTTAGAATCATCTTGTGTGATGGGTATAGAGACATAATGATGACTTGCTCTGACCTTAGAATTGAAAGAAAAGAGGATTAAGAGTCCATATAGTCTTACTCCTGATACGCTAAAATTACACCTTCCTAAAGAAGTATAAGAGATCATTAACAAGTAAAGAACCCAACTTGTAGGTTGGGGTCGATCCCACGAGGAATATGGTTTAGACTTAACTTTAACATACGATTATATTCGTTTAGTCAACGTATTTCTGAGACAAGTAAGTAAAGGAAGGGGGGAGGTGTTTGTGTAACAAATAATTGATTGTTGTTTAGAGAGTAAGTGAGCAAGATTCGAACTTTAGTTGTTATCAATGAGAGAGAAACTAGGGTGTATGTGCTCCCTATAAGCTTATAATGCGGCAATCCTAGTAGTAGTAATCCTTTCCTAGTGTATCACATGCAAAGTGGTAAGTTATGTATCCCTAAGTGCCTGGTCTGCCAAATAGAGAATTTCACCCCGTACCTTGGTCCGGATATGTGTGTATAATTTACTAACCCTTACCTTTACCTTAGATTAGACATCACATCAATGTATGGCTTAGTTTTCACCCTCTTACCAATTGACATTAGACTATTAGATAGTATCACAATAAATCTCTGTTGATAATTCTTTTCATATTAACCACCTCCTTGTTCTGGTAAGTAGCAACAAGGCGAGTTCTAACGTTAGCCACCGTTAAAAAGACTTATAAACGAAAGAATTATCAATGCATGCAACAACACTATTCAAGAATTACTTAGTTACTATTCATACTTTGTTAATCACTCATGGTTATCACAACCCTAGTTGTGGATTTAGTTACCCATGCTAGCAAGAACACAATTCATATTTTTAGAAGAAGAATTCATGAACTTACGTAATGAGTAGAAGAAGCTCGTAATCTCCAATTGAAATTCAAAGCAAGAATCTTTATAAACCAAAGTTAGGAAATCCAATTGCTAGAGTTTGCAAGTTAATTTCCAAGAAAATATCAAGAACTAAAAGTTAACAATAATGTCTAACCCCCAAAAACGAGGTTTACATACCCTATTTATAGAAAAATATGTCCTAAAAATAGGAAACTAAATAAGGAAATAAAATTTTCTGGATGCGGCTTCAATCGACGATATAGACCTACGGACCGTGGACTGACCTACGGTCCGTAGGTCCCTTCCGTGGCTCAATACTTAGACAATTTCTTAGAAGTTTTGGAACCTTCAACTTCTTGTTGCAATCGATGGACCTATAGAATGGACCGTGAGTCGATCCAAGGTTTTTGGGTCCTCTTCTGTAGCTCCATACTTCGACTTTTCAATCAGGTATTGGAGCGTCAACTTCCAGTTGCAATCGACAGACCTGCAGGATGGCCCGTAGGTTGACCTACAGTCTGTCACTCTCCTCCGTAGCTCCACACTTGGCCAAATTTCCATGAAGATCAGTCCACACCTACCCACTGTTGGACCGTGACTAGACCTACGGTCCGTAGGTCACTTCTGTGGGTGGCCACTTCTGCAAAATTTTAGTTGTATCTCTCTCGACCTCGTCCAAGCCTATTTCCTGCAAATTTAGCACAATAAACATTAGTTCTATCACAAAATGGCCGTAGACACACACAACTCTTAAGTGGAATGTATTAAAAATACCATAAATTCACGGTATATCAACACCCTCAACTTAAATTCATTTTTTGTCCTCAAGCGACGAACTAAGACTCTAAACGACACTTGTATAGAAGCAGACATTCAAACTCAAGCAATCACGTGGCTTTCTATCCTGACTCCCTTTTCTAGTGCAAATCTTTTCTCTTTGACTCAACAAGCTAACTCATGCAAATCAAGATTTGACAAAGATCGACCAATAGACACACAACATACACTTTTTTGCAATCACCAAGGTACCAACTATTCAACAATGTAACTAGTGCCCTCACTTCAAATGAAATCCTTTTCACATAGAAGATATGAATTTAGAGTTTTAGGATTCATTCAACACTCACGCTCAAAAGTGACTTCAGGTACAATTAGTGCTCAATACCATAAGCTTGCCCTTATTTTCACTACTTAGACTCTCCAAACTAGTTGCTAGGATCACTATATGACTTTATTAGCTTGTAAGGTAGGCACAGGGTCAGGTGTGGTACATTTGGGTACTTTTTAGTGACTTTCTGTCCTTATTGACATTACATTGAATTTTTACCTCTTTTCTCAACCTATTTTCGACATCCTTGCATTTCACTTTCTTTCCCTTGACTCTTTTCAACATGGAGTTGACTTTTTGACTTTGAGACTCTTATTTTTCACTTTTTTATTTTTTTTATTTTTCAGCACTTTTATTTACAATCTTTTTACTTCTTTTGCTCAAAGTCACATCCTCTTCTCTCTTTTCTTTTTCTCTTTTCAACACCAAAATCTTTTCATACCATTTTTTTCTTTCGGTTTCCTCTTTCATAGCCACCCTTAACTTATAGATTTTCCATTAGTTGAGGTGAACAATATTCGATGGCGGACCAGGGCCAAGATTGAGGTCACTTTCGCATTAGCCACCCTCAACTTAGGCTTTTGGCCAAAGTCAAGGTGCACATGTGCAAAGAGGGACCGGGGACAAAACAATTATTTTAGGGAAGGTGAGTTAGGTGAATCAAAAGAAATGGTCTATTTTAGGCTCAAACATTTGGATCAAAGGGAACATTGATTGCATTTGGTTGGATCATTTTAGGCTTATGTGGACTAATTTGAACAAGGGCCTATTGTCATTTCCCGACTTCTAGCCTAGATCATCTTAGCAGGACCAACGGGGTAAGTTCTAGATTGGCACAAACTGTTTGAACATTCAACTTTTCTCACACACTCTTGGCACATTGTTTCATTATCAGATTACCCAGTTCAGGTTTTAGCTTAAGTCATGAGATCAAATCGGTTCTTATCATGTCATATTGGGATCCAACATATTCAGCTCATCAAGACTACAGATCTAGCACAATTTAGCATTTTTGGACATGGATAATTTTTTCTTATGCTTTTCATGCCATCATGCTTTCATTTTTCTACTTACTCCTATACATACATTCCTAAACATGATGGTTTAACAGAAATTAAAACAGTCTCTTGGGGGAAAAGAACACAGGCAAGAAAACCCCAAGAGAGGATTATGAGTTGGGTTACTCAGACTTCACCCTATCACTCACGATCTACTTACCTCACCCCCAACAAAATAGAGTGCAATTGTCCCCAATGCACAAAAAGTAAAGAATAAAGGATCGGGTGAAGCAAACCTGTGGCGCATAGAGCCGAAGACCTATCAACAAGAGGGTGGGTCTGGTTTCTCGAAGCCCGCTGAATTAACACTTGGGTCACCATCAGTAGTGCCCACATCTACCATCTCAGAACCATCAGTAGTGCTATCATTAACTCTTGCCGCACCATCAGTAGTGCTCACGCCAACTCTCACTGCACCATCAGTAGTGCTCAGGTTGGTAGAGGCACCAACACCTACCTCCTTAGCCCTTTGCTGTCGCAACTCCTCATCAATGATAGATGCCCTCCGAGCCGCTTCAGTCTCTTAGCACTCCCTCTTGCTAACTCTCCCAGCCTCAGTATCATCAAAAGCTCGACTGGAGCGGGGGCTCTTTCCAACATGAAGGGAAGTATAAGGAGGTGACATCTCATCTTTGAATAGAGCATCGAACACCGTATTATCAAACAGTGCCATGAGGGATGACTCAGGCTCAGTCTCTGGTGGAGCTAAAAGGGTGTCTAGATCATCCCGGAGACTAGATAACTCCGTTCGGAAAGTAGAGACATCTGTGGTGGGGGATGGTCTCTCTAAGACATGTAGCTCAAATGCATCAAGGCGTTGGTGAATGGCCTGAACCTTTCGGTCCATCATTTTCTCCCTCCGCTGCTCAACCCTGGTCTCGAACTCCTCAATCTCACACTACATCTATGGCCTCAAAAGCTGAAGCAGGATAGCCATCTAAGCCTTAAATTCTTGGACTCGAGCTAAGGGCACGACAACAAACCCTGAAGAAGGGGTGGCTCTGGAGGATCTAGGAGACTGACTGACGGTCGGAGAATGGGAAGCCGGGGAATACTCAGTAGTGGTTGGAGGGATAGGTTCCTGACCCTGCATCTATTCCACATCTGCTACCAAGTCTACTCCCAATGGAGGCACCTCAACCTGTGGCTCTCTGTGTGGTGCTGCCACATTGGCCTCTTCTCGAATCAAGCCTATATCGAGTGTCTTGGTTGCCTGGATCAACTTGTCGCTATGCCAAACTGGCATTCCAGCATCCCTGCGTAGCTGAAAAATGAGTCATGGGAAAGGGTAAGTGGTGGTGGCCTTGAAGGTCCTCTCGTGTAACTCCGCAATGATCATGTGGGCAAAATCCATCTCAAACCCTGCAACCATGACTTTGTGGTTCCAAGTAAAAACATTATCTGCCTGCATAGGAGACACCCTGTTTCGCACCAATAGTCAGAAGAATTTGGCAACAAAAGTCAAGGTGGCCTTCTTGATGCCTACACCCCGGGTGCTGACCCACTCGACGCGCTTTTTGTCTGTTGCAAGGTGACGGGCCAACCAACGAAATAAAGTCTCCTTCTGCTCTGCATTCCTCTGGAATGCCCCGCTCCTAACGATGTCCTAACAATAATCAAACTAGTGTATGTTGATAGCTAGAGTGTTGATATATCGACCGCAAACCCATGCACTAGTGTAGATGTGAGAGAAGGTTGGGCGGCAGGCTTGTCCCATCTGTCAATGGAACCTTGGAGGGTGGCTACATAGAAAACGTAGAACTCCCTGACGATCTCCTCGCTGAAGGACCTTGGGCTACGTGCCATCCACTCGCACCTGTGCCGCTGGAAGAGAGCCTAGATGTCAGGAATAGTATGAAGGCTGCCTGTGAGCACCCGACGCTCCTTGGTAACCAATAGATCTATCTTCTCTTTCTTATTAAGCATCCTGGAGTCGCGGTATATCTGCCACTGGCCACTCACACACCATCTGTTGGGATCCCAAGAAACTAGTGCAGGAGCGGTACTCGGAAGCATTGTCGTGTCATCTGCACTATAAGCCTCAAAAGATGAGGCGTTGACACCATTAGAACTGGAGCCGGAGCCGGAATTAGAGGCGGACTCAGAACAAGTCGATGAACCGATCAGTTTATCCTCCTCATCATACTGGGAGGTAGTGACTACGTCCGGAATCACCTGCTGTGCTTGATTCCGTGTGGTGTGGTAGGATTTGTCCTAGTAGTGGGTGGGACATATGTGGGGTCAGTCTCCACATTAATATCTTGATCAAGTAGCCAAAGGGTTGGTGCCACTGATTTGGACTTGCCCCTTGCGGCGTAGACCGGAGCTTTCCTGGGAGTCATAGTACCTGTGGAAGCTTGGTTAGTACCAAAATAAAGCAATAACACACTCGAAAAATTTTTAGACTAAAGAAATAACCAAAACTAAAACTAAAAAGTTCTGTACAATAGCATCAGTGTCCACCTACGGTTTGTAGGTTGACCTACGGTTTGTAGGTTGACCTACAGTCCGTGGATCCCTTTCATAGGTCAGAGATCCCAAAAAATTAGGTATTTGATGGGAACCACGGATGTGCAGACCTACGGACCCTAGTCCACCTTCGTGGTTCCTCACTTAGAGGATTTTTCATGTGCAACAGACCCACAGACCTGATCTATGGTCCGTAGGTTAACCTACGGTCCGTGGACGGGGTCTCGTGGGTCAGGTCTGTGCCATGTATCAGACATGCCTCCTTTTTAAACCATTCTTTCAACAATTCAAACAATCAACCTAATTCTAATCATGTATTTGATCAACACAATTTATGATAGTTTGTCATCCCTAGGGTTTCAATTACTCATTATTTAAATTTTGTATTATACAAAACTAGGAACCCTAAGTCGAAACTGCCATTTAGACTATTTACCCTAAGTTATTTGATTACAACAACAACACAATCACATTCTATCATCCCAAGGGTATTTCTAACTATAGTTTATGATGCATTTTTATACAAAAACAACCCAATCTCAAGACCCACTTCGTGACTTCATGTATTGAACAATGAATACCAAAATTCAGAGTTAAGGTGAAGTCGTTTACCTTACAAGTATTGGAAGTGGGTGATTGTGTGATGCAATAGATTCCTTAGACCTTTTGCTAGCCTTTCGACCCAAACCCGGACAATGGAATCGCTGGGAAAATTGAGATGAGGATTTGGGAAGAGGGAAGAGTGATAAGGGAATATGGGGAAATAAATGAGGAGTGATCTATGGGATTTGAGAGTTTAATGGAGTGATTTTGGGAGAGGAAGGGGTTAGAAATGGTTGGGTAGGAGTTTTGAATGTGGGGGATGAATATAAAATGAAGGATTTTATTTTAAAAAATGTCCAGGTCGGTCGGGAAAACCATAGGTTTGGACCCACGAGACCCCGTCTATGGGCCGTGGGTCAACCTACGGACCGTGGGTGGGGTCCGTAGGTCACTCAACACTTACGAGAATTTGAGGACTTACATGGGGATCTACGGACACCATTCACGATTCGTGGATTGAACCACAGATCGTCGATGGGGTCCGTAGGCCTCTGCAACAAACATTTTCTGCAGATTTGGCTTTTCATCCCTGCACATGTAGCAACCGTTAGGACTTTCTTTTTACATTTTCTGGACACTTTTTAGACACGGACCCTACGCTATATCTAGCCAACAATAATACAAAAATAAAACACCTGTCAAAGTATTACGAAAATTCAAATAAACAAAGAAAACTCCTAAATCGAAAAGAAAAACCTATAGTTGGCTAGATTGTACATCTTGGGTTACCTCCCAAGTAGCGCTTGATTTAACGTTACGGCACGACGCATGCCTCTTGATTACTCAGACTTCATCAAGATAGTAGGCCTCAACCACTTCTTGCACATTCTCCTCTTTTCCCAGGTAGGCCTTGATCCTTTGCCTGTTCACCTTGAACCTTGTTCCCTCATTGTTCTCGAGCTCGACCGCTCCATGTGGGAACACTTGAGTGACTATGAATGGCCCGGTCCACTTGGACTTGAGCTTGCTAGGAAACAAGTGCAAGCTTGAGTTGAATAGAAGCACCAGATCACCCATAGTAAATTCATGCTTTTCGATCTTTTGATCATGATACTTCTTCATCTTCTCCTTATACACGGCTGAAGTTTCATAAGCTCTTAGGCGAAACTCATCAATCTTATTCATGTCATTTACTCTCTGACTTTATGCGGCGCCTCAATCCAAATTCAACTTCTTTAGTGCCCACATAGCCTTATGCTCTAGCTCTATCGACAAATGACAAGACTTCACACATACAATTGCTAAGGGGACATACCTATGGGAGTCTTAAATGCGGTGCGATAGGCCCATAGAGCATCATCAAGCCTCCTTGACCAATCAGTTCTATTAGCATTCACAGTCTTAGCAAGAATCTGCTTGATCTCTCTGTTGGTCACTTTAACTTTCCCACTAGACTGCGGATGGTAAGGAGTGGATACATTGTAGCGGACTCTATATTTCTCAAGCAACGCTTTGAACAATTTATTACAGAAGTGGGAACCCCCATCGCTGATAATCGCCCTAGGTGTACCAAATCTGGAGAAGATATTCTTTTTCAGGAATGCGGTGAAACTTTTACCTTCATTGTTTGAAAGCACAATTTCTTCCATCCATTTCGACTCATAATCAACCGCAACAAGAATATACTTCATCCCATGTGAACTCACAAATGGATCCATAAAATCAATGCCCCAAACATCAAACAACTCAATCACCAAAATCAAATTCATAGGTAGTTGTTGCCTCTTTGAAATTCCTTTTTCTCTTTGGCAACGATCACAAGACTTGGCGAAATCATGAGCATATTGGTGGATGGTAGGCCAATAATACCCAGATTGGAAAATCTTATGCGCAGTCCGAATACCACTATGATGCCCACAAATAGGCGAAGAATGACACTCTTCTAGTATACTCATCATCTCAACCTCGGGCACACAACGACGAATAATCCCATTAGCACAAATATAGAACAAATATGGCTCATCTCAAAAGAACTTCTTCACATCATGCATATACTTTTTCCTTTGGTGAAAAACAAATCGGATGGAACCAGATCACTTGCCAAGTAGGTAGCAAAGTCTAGGAACCAAGGAATAAGATCATGAGAATCCGCCAATACTGTTCACCTGAAAACACATCATTAATTTCAGCCCCATCTCCTAGCTTGAGCATTGCTTCCTCCTCTAATCTGGACAAATGATCGACAACTTGATTTTCTGTCCCCTTTCTGTCTTTCACCTCAAAATCGAACTATTGCAACAATAGTACCTATCTAATCAACCTCGGTTTTGCTTCCTTCTTAGCCATCAAATACCTCAATGCAGTATGATCAGTATGCACTATGACCTTAGTACCAAGCAAGTAGGATCGAAAGTTCTCGAATGCGAAAACCATAGCAAGGAGTTCATATTCAGTCACTGTACAGTTCTTTTGAGCCACATTTAGAGCTTTGCTGGCATAGTAAATAAGATGAAGAATCTTCTCTCGCCTCTATCCCAATACCACACCAAGCGCCACTCAACTCGCATCACACATCACTTCAAACGGTTGTCCCCAATCTGGTGAAATAATGATAGGTGCAGAAACTAGTTTTTCCTTCAACTTTCCAAATGCTCTCGAACAAGCATCATCAAAATCAAACTTACATTTCTTTTTGAGCAATTTGCACAATAGGTGTGCAATTTTGGAGAAATCCTTGATAAACCTCCTATAAAAGCCTGCATGCCCCAGAAAACTTCTACCACCTTTAACAGAGAAATGTGGTGGAAGATTTATTATTACCTCGACTTTCGCTCTATCAACCTCAATACCCTTCTCAAAAATGCGATGACCCAGAATGATCCCCTCTTTCACCATGAAGTGACACTTTTCCCAATTGAGCACAAGATTGCACTCTTCACACCTTTTCAGTACCTCGGCTAAATTATCCAAGCAACCATCAAATGAGACACCTACCACAGAGAAATCATCCATAAATACCTCAATAGTGTCCTCCACCATATCATAAAAGATCGACAACATGCAACGCTGGAAGGTCGCTGGAGCATTACACAACCCAAATGACATCCGTTTAAAGGCGAAAGTCCCATAAGGGCAAGTGAATGTGGTATTTTCTTTGGCTTTCGGAGCTATGGAGATCTGATTATAGCCCGAATAAGCATAAACAAAGCAATACCAACCCTTACCAGCATGGCAGTCCAATATCTGATCCATGAACGACATAGGGAAGTGGTCCTTTTCTGTCCAAGCATTCAATTTTTGGTAGTCTATGAATACTCTAAATCAAGTCACGGGCTGCATTGAAACAAGCTCATTTCTTGCATTAGGAACCACAGTAATCCCATCTTTCTTGGGCATCCACTGAACAAGACAAACCCAACTACTATCTGCAATGGGATAAATGACTCCAACATCCAACTACTTGATGATTTCCTTTTTTCAGTACCTCTTGCATAGGCAGATTTAGTCTCTTTTGGTTCTCAATACTAGGCTTGTGGTCCGACATGAGTTGGATTTTATGAGAACAAATGCCTTGAGATATTCCAATAATGTCTGCAATGGTCCACCTAATAGCCCACTTGAATCTCTTCAACACAGAAACCAAAGCCTCAACTTGTTCCGCTTTCAAATCGGCCGCAATGATGATCGGTAAAGTACCATCTCTCCCCAAGAATACATACCTCAAATGTGATGGTAGAGCCTTAAGCTCCAATTTTCGAGCCTCTTCAACATACGATTTTGTGGGTGGAGAGTCATGATTCTTCATATCTAACTCCAATCTCTTTGGTTTGGAACGGAATTCGAACCTATCAAGTGCGGCAACTAACTCATCATAGTCTTTAATACCATCACCCCCAAAATTCATCATTACCACTGCAAGTGCATCAACACCTAACCGCTCTTCAATAGACACATCAGAACCTTGACCCACAATATGAGTCACCATAGACATTGACTTGAGATCACTTTCCTGCTTCATGGAGCTATTAAAATTTATCTCTTCACTATTCAATCAGAACTTCATCTACCCTTTTTCCATATCAACCAAAGCGCGCCCAGTAGCAAGGAATGGTCTCCCAAGGATGATGGGAACCTCAAAATCAAGTATCACAAAATCCGTTGGAAAGATAAAAGACTCCATTTTCACAAGTACATCTTGGAGCACACCAATGGGCCTCTTCACAGTTCTATCGGCCATGAGAAATCGCATTGCAGTCGGTTTTGAAGCCCCTAAACCCTACTACTTGTAAATGGACAATAGCATCAGGTTAATACTAGCACCCAAATCACACAATGCCTTAGCAAAATGTAACAACCTGATGGTACATGGAATAGTGAAGGCACCAGGATCCTCCTTCTTCTGCACAAGTGACCTCGTAGCAATAGCACTACAATATTGCAACCTATCATCTTCTTCAAAACTCACGACCCTCTTCTTAGTCACCAAATCCTTCATGAATTTCGCATAACCGGGCATTTGCTTTAAAGCTTCTATCAATGGAACATTGATGGAAAGCTGTTTCAACATAGTAATAAACCTACAGTATTTCCCTTCTTCGTTCTTCTTTACCAACCTCTGTGGGAATGAAGGTGGAGGTCTAGGCATGGGGACAACTTTTTGGGTTATCTCCGCTTCCTTCTCTGTAGCATTCTTTGACTCTCTAGTAACCTCAATGTCATCATCATCTCTCTCAACTAAAAGTTCAACCTCAGACGGCATAGGTGGATCAATGGTCTGCTTACCCCCTCAAGTAGTGACTGCCATACAATGCCCTTCATTCTTCAAATTCTGGATGGTGTTTCTAGGAAGTGTGCCAGGCTGACGTGGGTTGACTGTAGTGGACAATTGATTCATCTGCTACTCAAGTTGCTTGATTTACATTACATGGGCATCAACTTTTTGACCGATTCCAGACAAGTCGTTTCGCATCTCCTTCACATTCTCATCAGTCGAATCAAACCTCTTCATCATCTTTTGCATCATATCCTCAATCCGTAACATACTACCCCCAGCTTCCCTATTATCAGATTCCTAATTTTGTGGAGGGATATAAGGCACAACTCTATCGTTCCTGTTGCATAGTTGTTCTAGTTGTAGTTGTTGTCATGATTGTAGTTCTCATCCTTGACATATTAACCCTCTCGATTGTAGTTAACATAGTTCCGACCTTGGTTTCCTTGAACTTGGCGCCATTTATCCTAATTAGAACCTTGGGCATTGGCTCGAAAACCCCCCGTCTGATCATTCACCAAGTAAGCATCCTCCTCATAGTAACATTCCTCATCCGGTGGTGGTGGAGTCCTAGTCAACTAATTCACTGCATTTACCTTTTCTGGACCTCCGCTTACATGCTTCAATACTAACCCAAGTTATGTCCTTATATGTGCCATCTCCTCATGAATGTCATCAGGAGATTGACTAGGTGCAGCTTGAACTACAAATGTGCTCCTTCCAGTGTCAGACTTTCGAGTACTCCATGCTTTATTGTTTCGAAAAATCTTCTCCAGTTTCTCAACGATCTCCTCAAAAGTGCACTCACCATATGATCCTCCAGTGATAGTATCAAGCACAACCTTACTATTGTCATCTTGACCTCTGTAAGAATATTCCTTTAATGACTCATCATCAATGTGGTGGTTCAGAACACTTCTAATGAATGAAGTGAACCTGTCCCATGAATTACTCACAAACTCACCAGGTAGTGCCACGAAGTTGTTGAGTTTATCTTTGTGGTTCAGCTTCTTTGACAATGGGAAGTACTTGGCCATGAACACCTTATGCAATTGATCCCATGTATGAATAGAGTTGTACGAGAGCTCAGAAAACCATACAACAGCATCACCGATCAATGATATAGGGAAGACTCTCTACCCTATGACATTCATATCCAACTCCGGTCGCCCCACACAACTCTTACAAATACTCCTTAACTTGGCCATATGCCCATGCAGATATTCAGAAGCCATACTCGAAAACAAACCTCTTGTTGTAAGCATCTGCTTCAAACTGGTAGTCACCACGAATGTATGTCCCAGAGGTAGTGGAGGGAGAACAATGGGTCCTTCAGATTCAACAATATTAAACTCGACCCTATATTTATCTTGCAACCTTGGTTCTGGCGGATTTTGCACCCTCAATGCATCTCCAAGTAGATTATCACCATGAACCTAGGCATTCTCATTAACAACCCCAGGAGCCTGCAACTCAACTCCATCACCTAGATTCCCACCATTTGGGTTGACCCCGTGATTATTCATCATTCTCAAAGTTCTGCTTAACTCTAGATCGTATGGGGTCAATGGTTCGTGTCGACTCTATGTACTTGGCATACACTAGAGTAGAAACCTGTAGAAAACAAAAATAAAAATAAAAGTAAAATTAGGAAATAATTGACTAAAGTTCAATAATGTAGTTAAACTTAAATTAAAAGCCTTATTCTCCGACAGTGGCGCCAAAATTTGATACGCTCAAGTTACATTTCCCTAAAGAAGTATAAGCGATCATTATCAAGTAAAGAACTCAACTTGTAGGTTGGGATCGATCCCACGAGGAATATGGTTTAGACTTTACTTTAACTTATGATTATATTTGTTTAGTCAACGTATTTCCGAGATAAGTAAGTAAAAGGGGGTGGGGTGTTTGTGTAACAAATAACTGATTATTGTTTAGAGAGAAAGTGAGCAAGATTTGAACTTTAGTTGTTATCAATGAGAGGAAGAAACTAGGGTGTATGTGTTCCCCATAAGTTCATAACGTAGTAATCCTAGTAATAATAATCCTTTCCTAGTGTATCATATGCAAAGTGGTAAGTTATGTATCCCTAAGAGCTTGGTTCACCAAATAGAGAATTTCACCCCGCACCTTGGTCCGGCTACACGTGTATAATTTACTAACCCTTACCTTTACCTCAGATTAGACATCACATCAATGCATGACTTAGTTTTCACCCTCTTACCAATTGACATTATACTATTAGATAGTATCACACTAAATCTCTGTTGATAGTTATTTTCTTATTAACTACCTCCTTGGTCCGACAAGTAGCAACAAAATGAGTTCTAACGTTGGCCACCGTTAAAAAAACTTCTAAACGAAAGAATTATCAATGTATGTAACAACACTATTCAAGAATTACTTAGTTACTATTCATACTTTGTTAAGTTCCCACAACCCTAGTTGTGGATTTAGTTACCCATGCTAGCAAGAACACAATTCATATTTTTAGAAGAAAAATTCATGAACTTACGTAATGAGTATAAGAAACCCGTAATCTCCAATTGAAATTCAAAGAAAGAATCTTTATAAACCGAATTTAGGAAATCAAATTGCTAGAGTTTGAACGTTAATTCCCAAGAAAATACCAAAAACTAAAAGTTAACAATAATGTCTAACCACCAAAAATGAGGTTACATACCCTATTTATAGAAAAACATGTCCTAAACAAAAAGGAAACAAAATAAGGAAATAAACTTTTCTGGATGCGGCCTCAAATCGACGATACTGACCTACGGACCGTAGACTGACCTATGGTCCGTAGGTCCCTTCCGTGGCTCAATACTTAGACAATTTCTCAGAAGTTTTGGAACCTTCAACTTCAAGTTGCAATCAACAGACTTGCAGAACAGACCATGGGTTGATCCACGGTCCGTGGGTCCTCTTCTGTGGCTCCATACTTGGACTTTTCAATCAGGTTCTGGAGCTTCAACTTCCAGTTGGAATCGACAGACCTGCAGAATGTCTCGTAGGTCGACCTACGGTTCGTCACTCTCCTCCCTAGCTCCACACTTGGTCAAATTTCCCTGAAGATCAGTCCACGCCTACCCACTGACGGACTGTGACTAGACCTACGGTCCGTAGGTCATTCTCGTGGGTGGCCACTTCTGTAGAATTTCAGTTATATCTCTCTCGACATCGTCCAAGTCTATTTCCTGTAAATTTAGCACAATAAACATTATTTCTAACACAAAATGGCCCTATACACACACAACTCTTAAGTGGAATGTATTAAAAATACCGTAAACTCACGGTATATCAACTCCCAATGGGGAGATGATGTGCTTGGATAACAAGGTCGTTGAGTGTTCTTGATGTTCACGATTTCGGTTGGCTTGTAATTCACACCTTAAGAGGTGTAGTGAGTTTGAGATGTTTAGACCCGGTTTGGTAGACTCATAGGAGACCTTGAGTGGTGTTGGAGAGGTTGCTTGTGAGCTAGAGTTGCTTAATGAGAACCTCTCCAATTTAGAAGTACCGATTGGGATCTTAGACCGACAAGCTAAGAAATAGAAGAGTAAGGAAGCATTTTCATGAATATGCTGAGGAGTAGTATTTTAGTAAGGGTTTTAGTGAGGATGCTACTTGGGAGGCCAAGGGCCAATGAGAAATCCCGATATCCTCATTCTCTTTAGTCTATTCCTATTAAAGCTTGAGACAAAGAGTTCCTTATTGCTTGTTTCATGTTTTATAGTCATGTGTGATTATGTGTTTCCATGGTCTCCTTATGTTATGCAAGTTCTTGATGAATTCATGTTTAATGAGAAAATGAGTTTTCATGATTTTTATTCCTCATGTTGATGTGCATTTAGTATGAGTTGCCTATATGCTTCATGAGTTGAATTGTTGAACATGCTTTTGAGAGTAATTGCATAATTTGCTTTATGATGTTATGATGAGCATGCTTTGAGTTGGAGAAGGTAATTCCTCCAATGAAATGAGAAATGTTGAAGTTTTCATGCATTATGGGTTTATAGATGTAGTTCCTACTTCCTTGTGTTGCATTGAATATGTTTGAGATGGAGTTGATGTTTCCTCCTTATTTTGTGCATTCTTATGATGTTTCATGCATAATGGGCTGCTAGTCTTGAATCTTTAATTCTGTAAGGTGTTTAAAGTGTCATTCGAGGATGAATGTTCTTAATGGGGAAATAATGTAACACCTTGGAAAACTAGTAGGTGAGACTAGAGCCTCACGAGTGTGTTGTTGAGTTTGATGGGGAGTTTTATGTTGTAAAATTGTTTCCCAAGTTTAGGTTGAAGAGTTTAGGGGTTAAACGTCAAGGTACGACCCCCCAAGGACCAACCAAGGGTCTTTGAGGAGGACCCTAAAGCCTAACCCCAAGGCTGCCCCAAAGAACCAAAAGCTGTCAAAAACTTATGACCTATGGATGTAACCTATGCCCCGTAGGTCCATCCACTGCTCGTGAGGGAGGTCTGTAGGTCAAGGCCCAAGATTTCAAGTTGCTGAACCCACCCTAGGACCTGCAGGACGGGGCGTGAGTGCATCCACGGTCCGTGGGTCAAAGGGCGTGGATCACACCTGGGAATCATAATCCCCAAAACCCAAAAATAGAAACCACCTCCTTTCCAAATAATTCTCTCTCTAGAAACCTCCATTGGAGAAGAAGAAGTCAAGGTTTGGAGCTCAAGAGTTCATCTTTTCTCTTCAATTTCATGGAGGACCTTCAATCAAGGTATGGTAGTTTTCATATATGGGTAGCTTTCTCCAATAGAGTCCCTTCAAAACATGATTTCAAAGCTTCCAAATTCCCCCAAAAGTTAGGGTTTCAATCTAAGTGATGGGTTCAATTTCAAAACATTTTCAATGGTTGATTTATGATGAATTATGATTGAATTGAGGAATTAATGTTGTTTTATGATGAAATCCCCCCATGAACCCATGACTCCTCCAAAATACTAAATTGTGAATTTATGATGTGGGTTGATTGATTATGAAAGCATGTTAATTGATTATATCTATACTGATTGAGTTATTGAATCATGATATTCCCCTTATCGAATGTAGATTTCTAGATGTTTGGGTTGAGATTGATTCATAGCCTTGAAGGGCAAATTATGAAGGATTGATGTATAATCATAATGATATGTCTATGCTTTGTGATTTTAATGAAAGTATTGTGATCGTGTCTAGAATGCAATTGTATTATTATTGAATAGTTATTTTAAATTATACACTTATTAATGATGATGAAATATGTGAAAGTTTTCTTGAATGTAGTGATACATCTTGAATTGGTAGGCTTAGGGCATTCTCTTCTTGTGTAAATGAAAGTGATTTTGATTGATGTACCTTGAATTGGTAGGCTTAAGGAAACCTCTTCTTGTGTAACTAATGTATCTTGACTTAATGAACATTGAATCGGTAGACCTAATGGTGGTAGCCCTTTCATGTAATGAATAATGAACCTTGGATCGGTAGACCTAATGGTGGTAGCCCTTTCATAAATGATTAATAAATTATTCTAAGGTTATGTCATGAACCGGTAGAACTAATGGTGGTAGCCCTTCATGATGAGTCTATCAACTACTTTAATGATTAACCTTGAATCGGTAAACCTAATGGTGGTAGCCCTTTCATGTGTGAAATGATGAACCTTGAATCGGTAGACCTAATGGTGGTGGCCCTTTCTTGAGGATTCAATGAGCTATCCTAGTAATGTATCTTGAATCGGTAGAATTAATAGTGGTGGCCCTTTCATATGTAATAATGTACTTTGGGTCGGTAGTCCTAATGGTGGTGGCCCTCTCAAGTATAATAATGTTAATGAAAAATGAACTACTCTATGGGAATGTAAGCTTAGCACCGAGTGGATATGTTAAGATGGAAGCTCTCCCCATGTTAGGTCGGGTTTCAATGAACATCTTTCTTATCCCATAACTAGGTGCCCACATAGGTTATTAGCTAGTAGATCCACCTAAGCTAAAATGTTACCGGTTCTACCTTAGGCAAGTAGACCAACTCTTTTCGGTGTGGGACATGACACCAGATTCCATTGTTTCCTCTCATGGTCTATGTCGGTTAATACTTATTCCCATCATGTGAGTTACGTGCTATGGTTACTAAAGAGGTTCTATGAAGTGTGGGTAGTAGTATGGGATGCCATTCATCATTGCATGAGTAGGCTTTGAGAAGGCTATGATATGTTTCTCTAATGTCTTAATGTCTAATGAAATGAATGTACTTATAATGATGCTAAATGGGAATGTTGACTTAAAGGCTTAATGTAATGATAAATGCTTAACTTGGAAGTGTTAATATGAGTTTCTTTCCATGTCATGCCTTATTGAATGTGAATGTTCCTTGTCTATGATTATTGACTAAAGAGGAGAATGAAGAATGGTTAGTATGTTATGATGGCCTCAAAGTGGTACTTAGTATGAATGGTATTATGGGATGCCATTCATACATTGCACAAGTATAAGTTAGGGTTATGTTCATGATGACTCTATTATGCTCTAATGACTTACATGATGAATATGCTTATGTCTTGTGTGTTTTAACTAAAGATGCATGATGATTCTCAAACTTGACATAAAGCATGGTTTCCAACCAAAATGTCCTTTTTAGCATGATTTTTTGCATGGCTATGATTCTTAGTACATATTTGTGCTAACCCATATTTCTTCTACATTTTACTACTGAGTGTAGGGTTTGGACTTCAATTCTATTCTTGGAAGATAGGTTTCTAAGGTGCAAGGAGTTGAAGATTTGGTGAGTCCTCATAGCTTCGATGACAAACCCACCATTTCCTCTATGTCTTTTATTATTATGTTTAGAGCTTTTGTATGGGATTCGTCCCAAAGGTTTAATCTTATGGTTCTAGATAGTTTGAGACAATGTATAGACTTCCGCTCATGTTTATAAAAGACTTCGATTGTAAATGAAAAAGCTTTAAATTTCTGCACTATATTCTATAGTCTTATGTATGAATGCTATGAGGCTTGTATGAGGCTCTTCGGAGTCTTGTACGCCGTGTTACATCTGGGGTGTAGGCTCGGGTCGTTACATCATTGCTTTGGAAAGCAAGGGCATCTCTTTTCAGTGTGGGTGAAAGACAACGTATTTTATATTATTGCCCATGTGGTCTATGTCGGTTAATAGTAAATATCCCACATAGTAATATCCAAACGTGGCATCGAAGTCTTTTCCCAGGGAAGTTGATTGTGGACATTCATATTATGATCAATAACTATTCGGTAAGGAAGTCTCCTAGGTAGAGGATGATGGTGTCACGACACAAGGGTACCCCCTAGACGTAACAAGACATATAATACCCCTAAAGGAACCATGTAAGCCACTTAGCGTATCACATCATAAAGCATTAGAACCATAAGAGTAAAACGCATTTCAAGTCTTAAGAAGTTTTCATAAAAGCAAAGAGGAAGTCTAGACTTGTCTCAATTAGCCATCTATTACAATCGAAGTATCAAATAGGGTCACAACCCTTAGCACAAAAATAAAATAGTCTAATACAGTGAAAGAAAGAAACTACAAGATATCACTTGTCCTCGAATCCATGAAGACTCACTACAAGCAAGGAAAATAGTTGAATCCAAGTTTGAATCAAAGGAAGATCACCTCAAACACCGGAACCTACACTTTGTGGAAAATGTAGAAAATATGGGTTAGTACAAAAATGCACCAAGTATGATAGCCATGCATAAAAACCTTGAAAACATGCTAAAAAGGGACATTTTACTTGAAGAGCATGCACATTACCAAGTTTAAGAATCATTATGTAGATTAGTGTAAAAGGATAAGTCATAAACATATTCAACATATAGGTCATCATACCATAAATACCCTCAAAGCATACTTGTGCAATGTATGAATAATATCCCATATTCCCACCCATACTAAGTAAAGCTTCTTGAGTAACTAAAGTTCATATTGCATGTTCTTGTTCATAATATCATAAAGGGAGATTAGCCTTAACCGATATAGACCATGTGAGCTTAACATGGAATCCGGTGTCTACCCCACACCAAAAAAGGGGTTGTCCTACTTGCCTAAGGTAGAGACATACTCTTAGCTTAGGTGGATCCACTAGCTAAAGACCTATGTGGGCACATAGTTTATAGGATAAGGAGATTGCTTCTAGAAACCTGGACTCTACTAAGGTAGAAGGTTTCCATCTCATGAGATACATACTTTGGGAACCCGGACTCAACTAAAGTAGAAGGAACCCATCTAGAAAGTCAGACTCAACTAGTGTAAAAGCTTTCATTGGGAAGCCGGACTCAACTAAGGTAAAAACTTCCATCTCATATTCATATCCACTCGGTGCTAAGCATAATTCCCATTGATTTCATATTTAGTCTTGACTTAAGTTCATATTTATGGAAGAGTGTCTTGACCCTCAATCCAACATACTCATACTAAAGTTCATAGATTCAATAGGTGAGACTAGTCTTCCAATCTTAGAATCACTACATGTGACAAACCTTTTATATCATATCATATTCATACATAAGTGTGTACATGAGGATAATCATCTAATCAACACAACAATAATATCATAATCATATTCACTTTACTCTCAAGGTGATCTAAATGCATATACATAAACCTCATAAACATACATAATTCTCATGCTTTGCCCTTCAAGGACCATAGATCACATTCCATAAATATGGCTAGAATTACTACATTAGACATGAATGATAACATGATTCAATTTATATTATTACTATTATTACTATAAGCACACTCTCATAATACTCTTCTTTCCACAATTCACCTACACTTTTAGATCCAAATTGGGACAATAGGGGAATTCATGGATTCTCAAGGAATTCAACTTAAAATCATATAAAATCATCAATATATCTATAATTAAAGATAATCCAATCATTAAAAATGAATTTGAAAGGAATCCATGAGGTTGGAGTCAAACCCTCGGATTTAGGATTTCTAACTTTGAAATTGGGGTTTTGAAGGGGCTCCATGGGTGAAGGCATCCCATGGATGAAGAGCTACCATACCTTGGTGAAGAATTCCCACGAAATTGAGTAGAAAAGATAGATCTTTCAAGCCTAGCTTCACCTTTCTTCTTCTTCTTCTTCCTGCTTGGAGTTCTAGAGAGAATATTTTGGAGAGGGTTTTAGTTTTGATTTGGGGATTTATAAATTATGATTTAGATGAGTTAGTTTAGGTGTCTGAAATACTTATATATTTAGTTTATTTTAGTGCAAAACGACACCACTTAATAGTTAATTAAAAAGGAAAATCCCAAAATGCCCCTAAGTCTAACTGCCAAAAGGCAGTTTATAGGCACGACCCACGACCCCCTCACCTACAGATTGTTGTTGGACCCACGGCCCATGCTGGTGAAGCGTGGGTCGGGGTCCTAGGTGCTTGTTTCTTTGGGCTTGACCTACGGTTTCCTACGCACGGGGCGTGGGTGCCTTCCGTGGGTCACTGCTAGGCAGCCTCTAGGAGGCTTTTCCTTAAGGACCCATGGTTGGTCCTTGGGGTTTAAACCTTGACGTTCTAACATGAAATCATAGATTTTAAGGTACGGGGATGTGCGTTCAAGGCTCTAACTCTAGCGTCAAGCTCTAGCTAAGCATACTAGTTTCTGGAGTATTATAATATCTCCCCCTTGGGAACATTCATCCTCGTATGATGATCTAGAAATCTTACGGAAATAAAAGACTCAAGACTAGCAGCCTATCATGCATGAAACATCAAAATAATTCACAATTTAAAGGAGGAAACATCAACTCCATCTCAAAACATAGTCAATGCAATACAAGGAAGTAGGAACTACATCTAACAACCCAATACACATGAAACTCAATATTTCTCATATTCATAGGAGGAACTACCTTCTCCAACTAAAATAATGCTCAACACAACATATGGAGCCAATATGCAATTACTCTCAAAAGCATACTAAAGCATGTTCATCAACACATGTCATGAAGTCAAAATAGGCAATTCTTACTAAATGCACAACAATATGAGGAACATAATTCATGAAAACTCATTTTCTCACTAAACATGAATTTCATAAGGAACATGTATAACATAAGGAAATCATGGAAAAACTCATATAACACACATGACTCCCAAAATACTAAAACTCAAGAGGAACTACTTACCTCAACCTGATTAGGAGTAGAAGGAAAGAGATGAGAATATCAGGACTTCATATCAGTCTCGGCCTCCCAAGTAGCCCCCTCCACTAAATGATTTCTCTGAAAACCTTCACGGTAGCTATTTCCTTATTTCTCAATCTCTTGACTTGCCGGTCTAGAATTTCTACCGGGACCTCTTCATAGGAAAGGCTTTCATCAACTTCCAACCCTTCTAGGGGAATACTGAATGTCGGATCTCCAATACACTTTTTAAGAATAGAAACATGGAATACCGGATGAATCGGAGCCAACTCATTTGGCAAATCCAATTCATATTCAACTTTCCCAATACGGTTCAAAATTTGATATGTCCCATATACCAGGGACTAAGTTTTCCTTTATTGGCAAACCTCATCACACTCTTCATGGATGAGATTTTCAAATAGACCCAATCATTAACTTCAAATTCTAATTCCCTTCTTCTCACATCAGCATAAGACTTTTGTCTACTTTGAGCTGTTCTCAACCTCTCTCTAATGAGCCAAACTTTCTCAATGGTTTCATAAACCGATTCGGGACCAATAAGAGCATTTTCACATACCTCAAACCAACCAACCAGAGACCTATATCTCCTACCATGCAAGGCTTCAAAGACAGCCATACCGATGCTATAATGATAACTATTATTGAAGGAAAACTCTATCAATGGCAAGTGGTCATCCCAATTACCTTTAAAATCTATAACACTTGCCCTTAACATGTCTTCTAAGGTCTGAATGGTGTGTTCCGCTTGACCATCCATTTGAGGGTGGAAAGCGGTGCTAAGCTTCACTTTAGTACCAAGCCCCTTTTGGAATGATTTCCAAAATTGTGAAGTAAATTGAGTACCCCGATCCGAAATAATAGATAAAGGAACTCTATCTAACTTCACTATCTCCCTTATACACAACTTGGCACATTCTTCCGCCGAGTGAGAAACCTTGACGGAAATGAAGTGGGCTGATTTTGTCATCATATCTATAATGACCCAAATAGAATCATGTTGCCTTCAGGTACGAGGCAAACCCACAGTAAAATCCATATTCACCTCTTCCCACTTCCAAGTGGAAATTGGAATATCTTGCAAAAAGCCTCCCAGCCTTTGATGCTCAACCTTAACTTGTTGACAATTAGGACATTTGGCTACAAATCCCCCAATATCCTTTTTCATGCCATTCCACCAATAGACTTTTCGTAGGTTACGGTACATCTTGGTGGCTCCTGGATGAATAGAATAGCGAGAACCATGAGCTTATTCTAAAATTTTTTCCCTCAAACCATCAATATCCAGGACACATAATCGACCTTGGTACCTAAGTACTCCATCTCCCTCTTGGAGAAAGCCTCAACAGACTTTTTAAGTAGCGACTCTTTCAACTGAACTGGTAAGGGATCAAGCTCTTGCTTAGACTTCACATCAATCACAAAGGACGATTCGGAACCATTATGGACCATGACTCCACCCTTGGTGGAATCCACTAGGTGGACACCTAGTCGGGCCAATCTATGCACCTCACGAACCAATTCTTTCTACTCTTCCTCTACATGGGCCACACTACCCATGGACAATCTACTAAGTGCATCTGCTATTATATTGGATTTATCGGGGTGGGTGATAAAGGACACTCATATCATAATCCTTTAATAACTCTAACCACCTTCGTTGATAAAGATTCAATTCCTTTTGACTAAACACATATTGTAGACTTTTGTGATCGGTGAACACATCAACATGCACCCTATATAGATAATGCCTCCATATTTTCAAGGTAAATACTACCGCCGCTAATTCAAGATCATGGGTCGGATAATTCTTCTCATGGACATTAAGTTGCCTTGAAGGATAGGCAATCACTTTACCATTTTGCAAAACCATTTGTACCCTCCAGTGAGGACACATCCCAACCTAAGTCTAGAGGCATCACAATATACAACAAAACCATTTGTATCCTCCAGTGAGGTCAGCACCGGAGTGGAAGTAAGTCTATCTTTCAACTCTCGAAAGCTTTTCTCACAAGCCTCCGACCACTCAAACTTAGCCTTCTTTTGAGTCAAAGCCGTCAACGGAGAAGCAATGGAGGAAAACCCCTCAACAAACCTCTTATAGTAACCGGCCAAAACCAAAAACTTCAAATATTAGAAGGAGTTAGAAGTCTAGGCCAACTCTTGACCGCATCTGTCTTCTTAGGGTCTACCTCAATACCCTTGCTTGAAACTATATGACCAAGGAAAGCCACAGACCTCAACCAAAATTCACATTTGCTAAATTTCGCAAAAAGTTGTTGGTCCTTAAGAACTTGTAACACAATTCTCAAATGGTCCATATAATCATTTTCACTTCTTAAGTAGATCAAAATATCATCGATAAACACAATCACAAACATGTCTAGGTATTTCCTAAACACTCTATTCATTAGGTCCATAAATGTCGCCGAGGCATTAGGTAGGCCAAATGACATCACAAGGAATTCATAATGCCCATACCTAGTCCGGAAATCCACCTTGGGTATATCATCCCCTCTCACCCTCAACTAGTGATATCCCAAACGAAGGTCAATTTTTGAGAAGTAGCTAGCCCCTTGAAGTTGATCAAACAAGTCATCAATTCTCGGAAGGGGATATTTATTCTTGATGGTCACTTTGTTCAATTGACAATTGTCGATGCACATTCTAAGAGACCCATCCTTCTTTATAACAAACAACACTGGAGCACCCCATTGAGAAATACTCGGTCAGATAAAACCCTTATCTAGCAAATCCTTTAGTTGCTCCTTTAACTCTTTTAACTCTACCGGAGCCATTCTATAAGGGTAATAAAGATAGGTTGCATATCTGGTAAAAGATCAATACCAAAATCTATTTTCCACTCGGGAGGAATACCGGGGAAATTATCGGGGAAAACTTCCAGAAACTCATTCACTACCGAAACCGACTTTAGAGAAGGGGTTTCGTACTCAACATCCAGTACCCTTACAAGATGGTAAATGCACCCTTTGGAGATCATTTTCCTAGCTTTAAGGCAAGAAACAAATTGGCCTATAGGGATAAAATTTCCCCCCTTTCCACTTTAAAATAGGTTAATTTGGAAATTAGAATTTTACCACCCGAGTCCTACAATCTATATATGCATAACATGCATGCAACCAATCAATACCTATAATCACATCAAAGTCTAACATGTCTAACTCTACCAAATCCACCATAGTAACTATATGGGACAAGGAAATGGGACAACTTCTATAGACTCTTTTTGCCACTACCGAGTCACCAATTGGGGTAGAAACCGCCAAAGGTTCTATTTAAACTTTGGGTAGTATTTCAAACTTCATGGCCACAAAAGGTATCACAAAGGACAAGGTAGCACCGGGATCTAAAAAGGAATATACATCAATAGAAAAGACTTTTAACATACCGATCACCATATTTGGGGAGCTCTCTTGGTCACTTCGGGATTGAAAAGCATAAAAGTGGTTTTGCTTTTGGGCATTGGAGTTGGAACCGCTTGGAGGAGCTTGCTTATCTTCCCTTACATTAACCTTGAGCATAGGACAATCTCTCATCTTGTGGCTACTCTTACCACAACCATAGCACCCATCCGAGATAACTAAGCACTTGTCATCATGTTTTCTACCACACTTTGCACAATTAGCCAAGCAACATAAGAACCACCACTATTGCCTCTTTGAGGATTAGGGTTAGACACCCTATCCTTGTTGACCCTTGGAGAACTAGATAAGCCTTGGTTGGAGAACCTTTGTCCATCGGACCTAACATTCGAGAAATTCCCATCACCGGTTCTGGCTCTTTTCACCTCCCTATTCTTGTCTTGGAGTTTCTCTTCCTCCATTTGTTAGGCATACACCATGAGACGTGAGATATCCATATTATCATAAAGCATAGCCGAACGACATTCTTTTCTCACCAATATCGACACCCCCGTCAAATACCTACTCATCATATCCCTTGAATCCGCCACCAAAGCCGGAGCAGACATGGACAATTGAGTAAACTTTAGAGAATATTCTTGAACACTCATACCTCCTTAATGAATGCTTACAAATTTTTCCACCTTAGCTTCCCTAAACTCTCGGGGAAAGAACCTATCAAGGAAAACTGATTTGAACACTTCCCATTCTATTGGACCCGCCCCTACTAGCCTATTGTTCTTCCATTTAGTGTACCATACTTGAGCCACACTCTTCAATTGGTAGGCAGCCGAAGTCACCCTGATGGCATCAATTATTTTATAAACCTCTTCCAAAAATTCTTGAGGATCCTCTCTCACTTTGGAACCAAGAAACACAGGACGGTTCATCATTGCAAAATACCTCAATCTAGAAGCCGCGGAACTCATATTAGGATTGACCGGAGCTACCACTTACCTATTGGCTTGAGCCGTCACGACTTGAGCCAACATTTGGATAGTTGATCGAAACACCACATGGGTCACATTTTCAATCACGGGGTCAACCGGAGCTTGATTATCTTGAGGAGGAGCTCCTTAATTCACATTATCCCCTTCCACTGTTCTTGCATTATCCCTTCATGTATTCATTTCCTGAAGACACAAGAGAAGGATTAGGAAAGGGACTTTTATAGAGTTAAACTCTAAGGCACGACTTAAGAATAATGAAAGAAGTGTAGTTTCCTAAACATCTTATAGCCTGTCACTCATAAACGTGGCGCGCTTCACACTCATGAACAAGACTCTACTAGACGTGGATTATGAGACATCATCCTAGAATCATTCTAAACCTTGTGATCTGATTACCAAGTTTGTCACGACCCAAGGGTACTCCCTAGACGTAACAAGGCACATAATACCGCTAAAGGCACCATGTAAGCCACATAGCATATCATGACATAAAGCATTAGAACCATAAGAGTAAAAGCGCACTTCAAGTCTTACGAAGTTTTCATAAAAGCAAAGCAGAAGTCTAGACTTGTCTCAATTATCCATCTATTACAATCGAAGTATCAAATAGGGTCTCAACCCTTACAAAAAAAATCTGAAAGTCTAATACAATGAAAGAAAGAAACTACAAGATATCACTCGTCCTCGAATACATGAGGACTCACCACAAGCAAGAAGAATAGTCGAATCCAAGCTTGAATCAAAGGAAGATCACCTCAAACACCAGAACCTACACTTACCTACACTTCGTGGAAAATGTAGAAAACATGGGTTAGTATAAAAATGCACTAAGTATGATAGTCATGCATAAAAACCTTGAAAACATGCTAAAAGGGGACATTTTAGTTGAAGAGCATGCACATTACCAAGTTTAAGAATCATCATGAAGATTAGTGTAAAAGCATAAGTCATAAGCATATTCAACATATAGGTCATCATACCATAATAGAAACATACCATAATTACCCTCAAAGCATACTTGTGCAATGCATGAATAAGAACCCATAATCCCACCCATACTAAGTAAAGATTCTTAAGTAACTAAAGTTCATATTGCATGTTCTTGTTCATAATATCATAAAGGGATATTAGCCTTAACCGACATCGGTGTCTACCCCACACCAAAAAAGGGTTTGTCCTACTTGCCTAAGGTAGAACCATACTCTTAGCTTAGGTGGATCCACTTGCTAAAGAGCTACGTGGGAACATAGTTTATGGGATAGGGAGATTGTTTCTAGAAACCCAAATTCAACTAAGGTAGAAGGTTTACATCTCATGAGATACATACTTTGGGAACTCGGACTAAACTAAAGTAGAAGGAACCCATCTATAAAGCCGGACTCAACTAGTGTAAAAGCTTTCATTGTGAAGCCAAACTCAACTAATGTAAAAGCTTGCATCTCATATTCATATCCACTCGGTGCTAAGCATAATTCCCACTTAAGTTCATATTTATGGAAAAGTTCGTGCAAATATGAATAAAATCGCATTAAAAACATCAGTTCTAAACTAAACTAAACCAAAATAACTACAAAAAGAGCCTTAAATGAGTAGAAATTCACAACTCATAGACACCCCCAACTTAGAAACTTTGCTTGTCCTCAGATAAAGAAAATCAAAAACACAAGAGACTCTTATTTCAACACATAGCACACATCAATTTCACCACATTCACTTAAGAACAAAGGTAATGGCTTCATTTGATACATACAAAATATTTCACAAAATAAATTCCCTAATTCTCATGACACATTTTCAAGAACCAAGAATCATTAAGTGGCAACAACTCAAACTCAAGAAGTGACTCAATTCATTAGTTCTATCACATGTTCACTTGACTTAATTGGGAAGTTTCAAAATTACCATTTTTTGAACTTACATGCCCTCACAAGAAAGAAGTGTCCCAAAATCACACACATATGTACAAGACAATGGACAAAAATGCAACAGTCACACTCACAAGTAAGCATCTTCTGCACACAAATGTCACACTATAGGCTTACACATATTTTTAATCAACATTGGCTCGACTCTATTTGGTTAGAAATCTCAATGGACTTTGTTAAGCTTGTAATGTAGGTTTAGGGAAGGTTAGGATATTATTTAGGTACAAGTGACTACACTCTCCATAATACTACACAACAACTCATCATTTCAAACTTTTCCACTGTTCTTCACTTTTCAAGCTTATGCACACTTCACATTATTTTTCATTTTTCTTCTCTTATTTTCACTCTAGATACTCACATGCAACTATTTTCAACTTTTGGAGGATTCAAGTCTCATTTAATCATTTTCATTCTTTTTTTTCACAACTTTTTCTATCTTTGAGACTTTTTCTCCATTTTTCTATCAAGCCCTTATGTGGTAAGCATCTCATCTATAAGTTTCCCATAACACCCCACACTTAGGCTTTTAGCATCAACTTTCACACTTCAAGTTCAAGGAGGGAAGGGTTCAAAAGAGGGTTACTTTTTTTAAAAAAGGATAAGACTTATAATGTGGTTGCCAATAAAAAGAATTAGGCTCAAAGGGGATAACAAAGGATTTATTTAGTGCAAAGGTTGGATTTTTGGCCAAGTGGACTTCAAGAACATCAAAGAAAGCCTAAGATCATTTTTCCAACCAAACACAATCCAGACCAACTGGGAAAGTTCTGGATAACAAAAGCAAACACAAGGCATTATTCAAAAACTCACCACACATGGCATGAAAATCAATCATGATGGTTCAAAATTTTACTTCTTTCTCAAAATACAAGTGGCATTGGGCATTCAAAACACTAACGAACAAAAGTCACAAATTAAAGTTGTAAGGGTTGTCACAATTTCATTCATAATATGCTCAACTTTCAAAAATGGAGGGGTATGCTTAACACTACTCACATGCACGACTATGTTCCTAGTACCAACCAAGTCAAAACCTTTCCAAAAAGACGACGCATTCTCCCTTAAGAAAGTCGTCAACCAATCCATCATGGGGCAACCTCATTCATCTATTTGGGGTCGGCTACTCAGACTTCACTACATCCAGCACCAATCAAGCACTCACATACAATCGATGATTTACCTTTAAGAAAGTCTTTACTCTATCCATCATCGGGCATCGTCAATCCATATCTTATTATTAAAAAAAAGAATGTTATCAACTACAAGAAACAAAATAATACAAAATAACCTAACATAATATATCAAAAATCCCAATGATGGCACATCAACCACAAATAAAAATAAAACAAGTCTGACAAGCGCACAGTCAAATGCAAAACCAATATAAAATCATCGATAAGGGAGGCACCCTCAACTAAAATGTATTTATGTACTCACAGTACCACAGTGAAAATAGAATATGAGGGACTCCCTGCAAAAATCATCACTCATCGAAGGAGATATCTAGACCCAAAAAGACATCATCATCAGCCTCATCTCCCGAGCCACAAAATTTCCAGAGTGTACTCATCATCTAGTTCAACAGCTTTCTCTTCTTGTTTTCATGTTCCTCCATCTTTTTCTACTTCCTCTCCATTTCTCCCTTCTATTTTTTGAGAATATGTTGATCCTGCACTAGAGTGGAAAGGGTAGAAGTAGCTCTACCTGAGACAAATGAGCTCTCTCCAGTCCCTATAGGAAGATTCTGAGTTAACTCCTGAATATACAAGTAAATCTGAGTATACAAAACTTACATTTGTCCTGATAAGTGGACTAATGTTAGTGGTCCCTTCTGTAGCAACTCAGTTGGAGGAGGGATAGAGTCTGAACCCGGTGAAGCAGTGCCCACATCGAATGTGCCAAATGTTTGATCTTATCAATCTTTCTCTTCTTAGTCACATGCCATGGACCCTATTTTTCTAGTGCATGGATAGGACCTTTAGGACTCATCATGATATCTCTCTCACCTGGCTCCACCTCATTTGTCATCCATAGATAAGTAATAAAAAATGGTAAGAGAGACTCTTTGTACCTTCCAAGACAATCTCCTGAATGTGTTGCACAATGATTCGCCCAACATTAACATGAATTCCATCCATGATGGCACCAATTAGTAGCTCCCTATCAAGAGACACATCAGTCTCATTCCTCAAAGGAATGAACCTGCTACAAATGATGGAAAGCCACACCTTGGCTTTAGCTGTGAACTCCTAGGAGTCAATCATGTGGTCATCTCAATCTATTTAGGCCTATGGCCACCATGAAAGTGTCTCACAAACCACTCTTGGTCGCTTCCATTGCCCTTGTTGTGTGAACAACATTATTGTCATCGGGCTGACCATAATAATTATTGATCCTTGTGAGGTCAAACGAACTTGTTTGTCTTTAATTGAAACTACCGAGTCATCAGAGAATTTGGTTTAGATGACATTGGCATAGAAATCATGAACCACTGTGTAGTTAGACTGGATAGGCTCATCCGCAAAACACAACCATCCGATGGAGTCCAATCGCCCATATAAGTACAACATGCACTCTTGAAGATTTTTTAAGAAAGACCCATCTCCCTTGTAATATTTTTTGTGATAACGTGGTCATACAACCGGTGACATTTAGCGGACACAAATATCTCACGATCAATGATTTCATCTCCCATGATATTTTTCTTCCATTTGTTCTTCCACTTGGTTGGCGTTGTAGGACATGGTTTTACAAAGGAAAGTAGCTATACAACATGCAAAGATGTCAAATGAATGCAAATCTACATAAATCAATGTATTATCAAGCAATTAGGCCAAGGAAAGGAGTGGAAAAGAAATCAAGGGAACGGGGGAGAAACTTCTATTTTTGGTAGATTTCACTGCCAAACAGATGACTCATCGCGATCGCAGGATTACACATCGCGATCACGAGTCTCACCTTTTCAAGTCATCTCAATCGTAGGATTATACATTGCAATCACGGAAATTCAAATTTAACACATCGTGATCGCATATAACAAATCAACCTAGAACATTGTTTTCATTTTGGCATTTCATCGAACATTTTGTGAGAAACTTGTTCTCATACCATTTTCAAATAATTCAAGCCCCTAAATCACCCTTTTTAGATAACACCCAATACAACATTAAACAACAACAACAAAACAAAAACACTCAAGATTTCATCATAATTTGAACTAAAAATTCGTGGGCAAGAATCACTAATTATCAAACAACTTACCAACTTAAAAAGTCAGCAAGAGTGAGAGGAGGAATCATACCTTGGAAGAAGATGAAAATTTGGAGATATTTTTCTTTCACTAATGATCAAAGCAATTGATTTTAATGGGGGGGGGGGNTTTTGGGACATTTGAGGGAATGTATGGGACACTAAAATAAAGTTCAGAATTGCTGCCTTTCTAAATTCATACAAGTCATCGCGATCGTGACAACACTCCTCACGATTACGACCTTTATATTTTTCTTACCTTTTGCAAATGTGGCACAAGTCACTTGCGAACGCGGACCTAAGGATTTAATGCATTGCAGTTGCAGCCATAGGCTCTCGTGATTGCAATGAGTAACTTAGTGCCAGACGTGCTAAAGCTATTGTCCATTTGGGTAATGGCAAGGCAAAAAGGGTGATCCACCCAATTCCTTAGGCACATCTGAGCGTCCAAAAATGTTCTCACTCTTATTTTTGAAGCTGTTTTCACCTCAAACTTCAATCTCAATATATTTTATGCATTCAAACCTAGTCAAAACACCACCACAAACTTTGAAATTATGAGTGTTAGTCAAAACGAAAATCAAATCTAATCTACAAATCAAAAACTCAAAATTAAACTAATTTTGATACTAATCAATTGCCTCCCATCAAACGTACAATTTAATTTCATGGTGCAACGCTGGGTACATCACCCTTTGTCTTTACACTTTGAGTCAGTGAACCTTCTCCTCAACTTTAGATCATTTTCACTCTGAAGAGCATGGGGAGTGCAAAAAAGTATCAAGCATTGCACCTGATCTCTCCACTTTGAAGACTTGAACTTCTTACCAATTTTGCATCATTCTTCCTCTTTGGATCCTTGGGCAAGAGTGAGGGTGAGAGAGTTACTAGGTCAATTGAGCATTTCTTTTCATGATTGTTGGCCCCCAATTGAGTGATACTCTATATTTCATATGAACTATAGTGTCTAATAATGATCTTTTTGGCTTTTTGTTGCCACTCTAGTATCATGTCATTTATTTTGGCTTATTGGATTGTTATTAGTTTTGAGTTGGTTGCACAAGCCCATGATATCTTCTATATCCACATCAGTCCCTTCTTGTGCTCTCATATTGGCTTTCAATATTTTAATCTCAAACTTGAGTTGAACTGTCTCATCACACCAAGAAAGGTACAAGTAGTGAGACTCTTCTTTGCTCTTTTCGGTTATTGGATATAGAGGAGTATCCACCCACGGTTGTTCTCACCTTAGTCCTAAGAGTAGCAACTCCAAACTCAAAGTTGACCATATCATAACATCGAATTAGGTGCATTTTGCAAAGACTTTCTTTTTCTTGGGAAAGTAAGCATAGGGCACTCTGTTACGACTTGGGGTTACCCCCTAGAAGTAAACTGCGTACTTGACCCCGAAGGGGTCTTATACGAGCCCTTAGCATAATCATAAACATAGGAAATAGAAATGATGCAGAAAATTTAAAATTTTTTACAATCAAAGTCATTTCATAAATCGAATGGAAGTCTAGACTTTATCACATAAAACCATCTAATACAATCGAATACAATCTTAGGGTCACATCCCTTTACACAACATAATCTCAAAAATAGAAAGTAAGAGATGAACTAAAAATGGACAATCCGTCCTCGAACTTGAGGACTCGCCAAGCTCGGGAAGAGGCAATCCAAACTTTACTCAAATGAAGGAAATAAAACTCAATGCCCGGAACCTACACTTGTAAGAAAATGTAGAAATATGGGTTAGCACAAAAGTACTAAGCATGGAAGCCATGGATAAAACCTTTAAAACATGTGAAAAGGGACATTTAGTTGAAATCATGCATTTATCAAGTTTAAAATTGATCATGCACATTTATGAAGAAACATAAGTCAAACCATATCATAAGCAACCCCAAAACTATACTAGTTAAATGCAAAGGCAAGATCCCATAACCCTACCATATGCCAGGTACCACTTTTAGGTCACCAACATCATACATAACATACCTTGACCTCATCATAGCCAATACACATATATAAGGAACCATTCATGTTCATACTTGTAGCAAGTAAGGTCAATCTTAAAAATCATACATATCATGCATACATAATTCAAGAGTCTTCATAGCATAAGAAAAACCACCCCACAACCCCTTTATAAGTCTACTTGTGCAATGTACAAGTGAAGTCACATACCCCCACTCACACCAAGTAAAACTCAATAAAAAGTCATAAGTATAGTTCATGTTCATGTTTAAGTTCATATCCTTGTTCTTGTTCATGTTTTTTTCATATAGGAAAATTTAGTCTTACCCGACATAGACCATGTGAGCTACATGGAATCTGGTGTCGTGACCCCATACCGAAAAGAGGTATTCTACTTGCCTAAGGTAGAACTAACATGTATAGAATTTAGGTGGATCCACTAGTTAAAGACCTATGTGGGGTTTATTCTATTCTGCATGCTCGAGACCTATGTGGGCTTTATTCTATCTTGGATGCTCGATATCCTCCTTGTTCAGTTATGTATGTTTATTCAGCTTTATTCTATCTTGCATGCTCGATATCTTTCAAG